>NC_091132.1:93874605-93992105 GCF_040183065.1 Periplaneta americana
ACATTATGTTCAAATGTATTTGAGGGAGATGGAATATGATGGTAGGGACTGATTAATCTTGCACGGGATAGGGACCGATGGCAGGCTTATGTGAGAGCGGGAATGAACCTCTGGGTTCCTTAAAAGCTATAAGTAGTAGCAGTAGTAATAGTAGCAGCAGTAGTGGTAGTAGTAGTAGTAGTACCAGCAGCAGCAGTAGTAGTAGTACCAGCAGCAGTAGTAATAATAGTAGCTGTAGTAGTAGTAGTAGTAGTAGTAGCAGTAGTAGTAGCAGCAGTAGTAGCAGCAGTAGTAATAGTAGCAGTAGTAGTAGTAGTAATAGTAGCAGCAGTAGTAATAGTAGCAGTAGTAGTAGCAGTAGTAGTAGTAGCAGCAGCAGTAGTAGTAGTAGTAGTAGTAGTAGCAGCAGTAGTAGTAGTAGTAGTAGTAATAGTAGCAGCAGTAGTAGTAGTAGTAGTAATAGTAGCAGCAGTAGTAGTAGTAACAGTAGCAGTAATGTTAGCAGCAGTAGTAGTAATAGTAGCAGTAGCAGTAGTAGTAGTAGTAGTAGTAGTAGTAGCAGTAATTATTATTATTATTATTATTATTATTATTATTATTATTATTATTATTATTATATTAAATTTGTTCAGTCAAAGAGTCCGTATGATATAAATTTACGAGTTCGCGTCAGCTATTCATTTCCAACACGGAAGCCAGGCGGAGCAATCAACAGCATCGCACTACCGCACAACTTCACAACGTCGCTTCCTTCCCACGTGTGAGAGAGAGAGAAAGAGATTGAGAGATTGAGAGATAGAGAGAGAGAGAGAGAATTATCAATACCTTTCTAGTTTTGTATAGACTATAATATCATCTTTAAAACATTCGAGCGTTTAATGTAATTGCACCTGGGTTATAAAATACTGGTTAACTATTAATGTAGGTGTAATGCATCAGCTAGTTCAATAAAATTATTTTTTTTTTATTTGAAACTCCTGAATGTTTGCTTGTAAATGTGAATCAGTTACTTCCTGCTCGTTCGGGTGAGCTAAGCTATAGTCACAAGACTGCATGTGATTTTTGAAGCTGTAATGATTGACATCTATTTATAATCTTAACAATCTTGTAAGAAAGGTTTCACAAATGAGAAATTAAAATAATAATAATAATAATAATAATAATAATAATAATAATAATAATAATAATAATAATAATAATATGTAATATAATAATGATAATAATATTATTATTATTATTATTATTATTATTATTATTATTATTATTATTATTATTATTTATACTGTCAGAGTTAAGGCCATAGCGCCTAAAAGTATTTATACAAATGCTATAGTCGCGACGCTGTTATTCCCGGCGTGACTCCTCCCCTTTGCTTAAGTCTTACGAAGTGAAGGCTCTATAAAGTCTAGGTAGGTAGTATCGTTCACCATTTTTGTTCTTTCGTTGCCGAGCTACCATACGAGGAATCTATTTATCACACCGTTAAACATTATCACGTCTTAGCTCCTATGATAATAAATCAAACGCACTGTAATTGAGCAAATAATTGAGCGGAAAATAACGTCTTCGTGTGCTTTCTGCGAACGCCAACGAAAGAGTCAAAATGGCGGGCGATTATATTAAGTATTTATCGAGCCTTAAGAAATGAATAACGTCTTCCTCAGCGAATCACAAGACGCACACGTTTAAATGTAGCCGACCTGCAACGCGATTGGCTCCCGGAAATTAGAGCGACGGGACTATATTAGTTCTCGTTACAATCCAAGATCTTACTGCAGTACTCTTAGATCAGTGGTAAAGTGTTAGTATGTTGTCGTTGAGGTTGCACCTTTAAATCATCTGGGTACTCTAATGGTATTTGGAACATTAGGCCTATTATGTATTATATAAAATTAGGTCAATGGAAACATGACGTATGATCATTATTTTATTCTTGAAATTATATCTCTTTAAATTTTTTACGCCTATCTGTGGGCAACACATAACTTGAAAGACGATAGAATTTGATTTGTAAGTGAAATATTATTTTGTCACTATTCTTGTGATACTCAAAGTTGGGTTCGTGGACTGCTAGAGGTTTTCGAAACACTTTCTATCTGTCCGCAAATATTCTGAATACGGATTTTTTTCTTCCTTTAGTAGAATTTTTCTTTCTTTCTTTCTTTCTTTCTTTGTGTGGCATTTAAGTTAGAAGCGGATTGTCCTTCAATGATACAACTCATAAATTCATTCCATTGTTGTCGACAGCTTTTGTGTGTTAGTAAACGGTATAACACATGGTAAGTGAAAGGACTTCTTTTTAGCGCTAGGGGAACTTCATTTAAGTTAACCAAATCCATTCTTCTTTCTCTTAAATTCTCTAATCAGGACATTAACAAAATTTGTCTAATGGTTTTGAGAGATTCATTATACATTTTACACAATCACTTATATAATACTACGTAAGTTTTTTTTTCACTTCATTTCATTACTCTTCAATGTATTTTCATCTCATGTTTCTCCGAAATCAAATTGTACTTTATTTTTAAATTTATCATTGTTCCGTATTCTCTCCGCAATCATATTGTATTTTTCATTTAACCTCTGCTTTGTATTCTGGATCCTAGTGGTCAGCCGTAGATTTCGACCAGATGTCCCAAATTGTGGAATTTGTTGTTGTGCGGCAATGATGTTTCAAGCGCAATGGCCGTTGTTGGTAGACCTACAACTTATCGTTCGACTATTGTTAACATCTTTCGTGTGTTATGTCAATACAAAGCGCGAGATTAATTTTAAATACAATAAACACAAACATTTTACAAATTTTGTCTATAATGAACCCGTTAGCTCAAACGTCATCATATATTATTTTCCGGTTCCTAATTCTAACAATTTGTGAATTGAGGGGGTCAGAAGCAAAGGGGTAGAAATGGCATTTCCAAGAGCAAGAGTTAAGTGCATCCAGGGCAAGCTAAAACATTTAAAATTTTATTTACAAAAGGGATGCATCTTCTAACCACACCACACACTAAAATTGAAATCTTAAGTACCTTCAGCCATATATTCTCACAAATAACTTAAGCGCACTTATACCCCTTTGCTTCTGACCCCCCCTCAATTGAGATTTCCTTTATCAGCATGGAGACTCACTATCTCACCAAAAAAGAGAAAGATCAGCTTGCTGATTTATCGCGTAATACTGATGAGATAAACGTTTTAAGCTAAGGTTAGCTTTTCGATTTTTGTTAACGACGGAGAAAAATTAGCTCCGGCTCCGAGGATCGAATGCGGGAGTCCCAGTTCTACGCACTGGGTGCTATATCACTAAACTACGCCGAGCTCAATCTACAGCACTCGATTGAATCTCCTTCCTTTCGTCTTTAAAACCCAAAGGAGAAAGATTCGATCCGATGCTGTGGACGGAGCTTCGGCGTAGCTCAGTAGTAGAGCACAGAATGCGAAAAACAGAGGGATCCTCGACGCCGGAATGAATTTTTCTCCGTCATTAACAAACATTAACTGTAACACATAATAATTAATTTTAGATTTTTGGCTGAAAGTTCATGCTGTACATAAAAAACCCTCAGAACGAGCCTTGAAAATTTTAATGCAGTTTTCCACGACACACTTGTACGAGCAGCCATGTTCTGTTTTCTTCTGTACCAAAACCGTTAAAAGAAACCGAGTACATATGGCGGCAGACTTACTTGACATTAAAGATAACTAACATTGAACCAAAATATAAAGACATTTTAAGCACAAAAAGGAAGGTAACAGTTACACCATTCTCATAGAATTAGGTAAACTTGTAAAAACATACTTGATATCTTTACGATTACATGAATACCATACAAAGAATGTATTGAAAGTATAGTATTGTTTTGTTCTACTATTTTTAATATCAACTCTACTATAACACGTTAATGACTTATTTCATTAATGTACATTATACAAATTATACAGATAGCCTACTAGAATAGAAGTTCTTTCATCAATTATTTAGCAATGCTGCATCGAATAAACAGTAATTTTATGTCGATGCAGGGGCGTACGTAGGGAAGGGTTATCGGTCTTGAACACCCCCCTTGAATTAAAAGAAAATAACACGTTTAGATTTCAGTATTTTTCTTTATCCATAGTCGTTTTTTCTTCTATAATTTTTCACTGTCAGAGTAACAAATTCTACATCGACATACGATATATCCCTCCTACCTCTCCTTCAAAATATTTATCGTGACAGTTTCATTCTTCGTCCTTGGGGATTTTCATGTTCCATTATTGTATTTAATTTAATTTATTTCAATATATATGATTGTTTCCATGAATTCTCCTGTCATATAAAGTAAAGTGTCTTATCTATCATATACAAATAAGCGGTTTTTATTTATTTACTTATTTATTTATTTTAGTTGGTTATTTAACGACGCTGTATCAACTACTAGGTTATTTAGCGTCGATGAATTGGTGATAGCGAGATAGTATTTAGCGAGATGAGGCCGAGGATTCGCTATAGATTACCTAGAACTCACCTTACGGTTAGGGAAAACCTCGGTAAAAACCCAACCAGGTAATCAGCCCAAGCGGGGATCGAACTCGCGCCCGAGCGTAACTTCAGACCGGCAGGCAAACGCCTTAGCCGACTGAGTCACGCCGGTGACATTAATTAATTTATTTATTAATTTATTTATTTATTTATTTATTTATTTATTTATTTATATATAGATTTATTTATTTAGATGTACTTTTATTCATTCATTCATTCATTCATTCATTCATTCATTCATTCATTCATTCATTCATTCATTCATTCATTCATTCATTCATTCATTCATTCATTCATTCATTCATTCACACATATATTATTAAACGTAACAGGTAAAGTCCAGTTATAATGTTCAAGAATAACAATGTAATTTATAAAACATAAACAAGGAAAAGGCTACATACTCTTATTAAAAACTGAATATACGAGTATAATTATATCATATCATTTGCCTAAATAAACCTACTGATACCAAAAGTAATTAATTTTTCAGGAATTTCGTGTATCAAATCTAGAACAAATTTATAAACAAACATTGCTGATTTACTTCCATAAAAATCGCAATAAATTTAAATCTGATCATCATGAATACCGTACGAGACAAAACTACAGTTTCTTTCTAAACACCCCCAAATGCCAGACAACTGTGGATTAAAACAGAGAAGAAATTTTGGACCGGAAATATATAATGCATTAATTAGAGCTTATCGTAAACTAAGTACACTGAACACACATAGATTTAGGAAACAAATTAGATTAATTATTTTTGTCTTTTCTTTAGCTAATTGAGTTTAAAATTGTGATCTAATAGCTGTCTGCTTTGTATTTTCTACATTTGTATATGTTATTACATGGTCTGTATTTTACTATAATTAATAATATTGTGCTGAATGAACAGTCTTCAATTTTCTATAGGTTAACTAAACTGAATTGCGTCCGAGCACAAGCTTCTGCTCTTTCGCGTTGCAATGCCTAATGCAGTATAAACCTAGTGTATTAAATAAATAAATCTGAATTTTAAATATATGATTTTTGTGTAAGTGTAATAATGACACAAGCATTTTTTATTATGCAGAATTAAACAGTAGTTAGAATTTGTTAAAAATTGGATGGCTGTGAAAAAAATTACGCATATATTATAGATATATTAATTTCTCCTACAGAATTTATCTGTAATATTGACACTCAATATTTTAGGAGAAAAATTCAGTCCGGCGCCGGGGATCGAACCCGGGTCCTTGGTTCTACGTACCAAGCGCTCTGGCCACTCAGCTATGCCGAATTCTATCCATAGCACCGGATCGAACTTACCTCCTCCGATGTTTCCCTTTGTGGCCTGACTCCAAGTTAGGCATATATATGTTGACGTGTATCCAATGTCAACTGCCATTACACTAGGAGCGCACTCAGCTGAGTGACTTGTTGGCCGGGAATCCGCAGTTGTTATGCAATGCTAGCTAAGAGAATATTATAGATATATTAATTTGTCCTACAGAATTTATCTGTAATATTAACACTTAATATTTTAGGAGAATTCGGCGTAGCTCAGTGGCCAGAGCGATTGGTACGTAGAACCAACGACCCGGGTTCGATCCCCGGCGCCGGAGCGATTTTTTCTCCTAAAATATTAAGTATCAATATTACAGATAAATTCTGTACGACAAATTAATATATCTATAATATTCTCACAGCTAGAAGTGCATAATAACTGCGGATTCCAGGCCAACAAGTCACTCAACTGAGTGCGCTCCTAGTGTAATGGCAGTTGACATTGGATACACATCAACATGTACAGTATATACCGAACTTGGAATCAGGCCACAAAGGGAAACATAGAAGGAGGAATGTTCGATCCGGTGCTGTGGATTGAATTCGGCGTAGCTCAGTGGTCAGAGCGCTTGGTACGTAGAACCAAGGACCCGGGTTCGATCCCCGGCGCCGGAGCGAATTTTTCTCATAAACTATTAAAAAATTACGCTTCAAAGATTTTTTAAGGATATTCATGAGTATGTTCAATTAGAATACAGTATAATATTAATAAATACACCGTAACATAATAGGCTAATAATAATAATAATAATAATGCACAAAAGTTTAAAATATCAATAAGCTTAATGTACAGAGTAAATTTTGTAAATATTTTCAATAATAATCCGTCCTTGGTGAAATTCTGCATACGCCACTATCGATGGTATATTTGGCGAAATAATGATATGGTATTAGTGAAATGAATCAACGTAATCTCCATGAGATTGCCATACATTTGATCTATAGATGAGAAAAATTTCGAAAAAGAAAAAAAACTAATTTTGAGCTGAAAGAGTTCCAGCGGAATTGAAACGCACATCCGAGCGAACCACTGAGCACAACTGCCAATCAATACGCCAGAGGCCGGCACGGCGATACAAAAGTGAAATGTTGAAAAGGTCCGTCTGTGTTTTTATTTGTAATTTTTCATTTGCAAATCGAACAGCAATGGTGAACCAGAAACTGCAACGCAGAACAATTAGTCCAATGTTAAAAGCTGCAAAGTTAATTGCTTAAATGAACCCTACGGTAAAGTAA
Source organism: Periplaneta americana (assembly GCF_040183065.1). Taxonomy (NCBI): domain Eukaryota; kingdom Metazoa; phylum Arthropoda; class Insecta; order Blattodea; family Blattidae; genus Periplaneta; species Periplaneta americana. The sequence goes on from NC_091132.1 coordinate 93,881,693, forward strand.
ATCTGGCCAGATGAAAGCTTTCAAATGTACGAATAGCATTATGTGATGTGTGCGATCAGAATTTTCGTATCAAATCAACACTCAATTAGTTCGTGATCCGTTCAATCCAGCTGTTCGGAGAATAATTAAGGCTTACCTCAATTCTCTAGCTATAAATACAGGACTAGTAAGCTGAATGAAAGCACCAGATGTGGCTCAGATGTACTATTACGGGAAACCATTTACAGCTTCAGTAGTTTGTTGTAAACAGAGAGGCTGTGGTATGTGGTACGTTCGTTTTCCGATTAAATCGAATCCTTCCCTAATCCATTTCTATTATTGTACGCACAAAGTACGACTCCCACATTCAATGACCAAGGCAGTTTAAAAGTATCCTTCAGTGGATGAATAATGAATTAGTAAGGGACGAAATTTAAAAAAATGCATTAATGACAGAATGATAAAAGAAACTATTTATTTATTTACTTATTTACTTATTTATTTATTTATTCATTCATTTATATATTTATTAATATTAACTTTACAAATACAATAAAGATCAAAGTACCTACTAGAAGATTAACTGATTAATAAAAGCTAGACAGTTTATTGTAAAAAGTTAAGAAGAAAGAAACATTTCTTTTTATTAATTAAGTAAAAATTAAACCTACTCTATGCAGTAAGAAAATGCTTAATAAGTTTGCTTTTGAACGCTACTAAATTCCGACAGTCTCTGATGTCACTGGGTAGGGTATTCCACAAGCGCGAGATCGAAATTGTGTATGATGATGAATACGATGATGTCTTATGTGTTGGTATGGCTAGTATGCGGCTATTTTGCGTGCATGTGAAGAGATTATGATATGATGACAGGTAACTGAAACGGGAGGACTTGAAAAAGGAGAACAAGAGAATGAAAATTTCTACATTCTTTAAGCCGTAGCCAGTTTAGAGTTTGGAAGGATGGGGTAATGTGGTCAGCGCGACGGACATCGCAGACGAAGCGAACATAAGAATTATGAACACGAGTGAACGGATTTAAATGAAAATTTCAATGAATTAAAAGAGTGGACTGAAAATGGGGGAGTTATTCATATTTAGAATGAATGGAAAAGTAATGAGTGAGAGGAAAGTTGAACGGGTATTATAATATGAAGACAGGATGTGTTATAGACATTCGGCACTAGAGTTGTGCAAAACCAGTTACGAAAAATAGAAATTAAATATTGCTATTGAACGCCTGGCGCTATAGTCAGTATGCAAAACTATCCCATCTGACGGAGTGTCTCAGGGTCGGTTTATCGAATATTCGAGATTTTTCTCATTCTTTGTGAGTGGTCGGCTAAGACAGACCACACTGAGTCATGCATAAGTTACAAGAGCCCTTGCAAGGACGCGTTTATCACCATGTAGGCCCACGATTTAATTGATAATTCTTCTTCTCTCAGTACATTCAATCAATCAATCAATCCAATCAATCAATCAATCATCCATTGATTCATTCATCATCCATTTATCCAGCCATCAACAGATTCATTCATATATCGATTCATTGATCATTCATATACGGTTTGATTGATTCATTCATTGATTCATTGAGTGATTGATTAATTATCATAGATTCATTGGTTGATTCATTCATCCAGTCTAGGTATTACAGTTGGGTACCTTTAAGGCCAACAACATGCTTCGTGAAGATACAAGCATTTGAGCTACAGAGTGCTTTTCTTTTTGTTAATAACATTCTATCTTCTTAAAAATGATATATTAAAGAAATAATAATGCAGCTGTTTAGAGTAATTAGAAGGCATTATACAGGGTGATTCACGAGGAAAGGTCAAACATTTCGGATACGATATCTTAGGCCATTTTGAGTGAAAAAGTTCATAAGAACATAGGTCCGTTTTCGAACGATGGCGGAGCTAGATGCATTTTTTTTTTTTTTTTGGTAAAACGCCTCGCTCCCAATGTGAATCAGACGTTACCATATGCTGCTGACGTGAGAACTTGAGACAAGGTCACCGACCGCAATGAATGACGTAACATTGGAATCTGCGTTGTGAGCGATGTAGATAAGAGAAAGAAACCGGGTGGTGGAGCATTACAAATGTCCAATCGCCTGTCCTTGTCTGATGTAATGACACAGAACTCGCAGATAACACAAATATAGTATCATCAGTTCACCAGCAGTTCAGTCAGCTACCTGCAGTACAGTAGTTATACAGATACAGTTATCGGAAGTGTTAAGTTGAATTTTTCAAGATGCCTTATACATTTTCAACTACGAAATACGTCGATATTGTGTATGTGTATGGTGTGTGCGATGTAAGCTCCTTGTGTGCCGTCGCTGAATATGAACGACGCTTTCCGAACAGAAGGATACCATATCGAAGAGTACTTACTGTCTATGGGGTTGGATGAAAGACTTGATACCCCAAAGGAAAGGGGAAAGGAAAGAGGCGCTAATCGACGGTATTTTGAAAGCGGCATAAAGAACAGCCACATGCAACTCTCCAGAGCGATGAGCGCTATTCACGCCCGAGCACAACAGTGCATTGAAACAGAAGGAGGTACCTTTGAAAATGTGCGAAAACATCGACCGCGACGTCTAGAATATTGGATTATGTATGCATACGTGAATATAAACTTTAAATTTGTCCGTTATCTGTCTCTAAATGCGAGTTAGTATAAAGGAATCTGAGAAGTTTTTGTGAAATCAAAGAGCCATATCTCCGTAACAGTTCGAAATCGGACCTATATTCATATGAACTTGACTCAGAATGACTTCAGAATTCACATCCTAAATGTTTGCCCTTTCCTCGTAAATCACCCTGTATATTAACAACTACTGTTTTAGAGGTATGCACTTTGAGTTTAAAATGCAAATATAACACTAGAACGTAGGCCAATGTACTTATTTGCTCTACTCTTTAGTAAGTAATTGTAATTTATTTTATTCTTACATTTCTTTACGCACTAGATTTCGTATTACGCATTACACTTATTTCCTTTGTTGTTACCAGTTTTCATTGGTTCATTTATGTATTAGTTATGAAGGAAAGTGTATTGAAGTCTCCAATCAATAATAATTGTAGACCTATATCAAGCAAACACATTTCTTAATAAGACAAAGTAAATTTCCTTCAATTGTTACTCCGTTTGTCTACCTACAAAACATAAAGGGGTAACCGGTTGAAAATCGAATATTCGGTCGGTTGCCCGACCTTGACGGATGTTCTCTAACCTCTCGAATCTAAACCGGTTGTAAGCGCTATTTTGGAGCTCTATCTTCAGTACCATCTGATCATGGAGGTTCTGTCCCACTCTGTTTAACTATTCACCGGATCGTAGGTATCACGGACACCACGGTAAATATTGCTAGATAAAGATTGTCTTTTCTGGAAATTACTCAGCGTCATGTAGTGTGGCCGCATGAAACACTTACTAACAAGCCCTGTATGAATGTGAGATTTTTATAGGGTACACTAGCGACGCAACATACTGTAGGTGTTGTAAGACTAATACCTCAAAATATAGTAACGCTGGTACAAAATTGAAACAAACCTTTCAGAGGGAACAATAAAGCTAATCTAACGTACCGTAACATAAACTAAACTAATCTAACCTAAATTAACTTAAGCCAGTTTAACCTAATCCAAGACAATGTAACCTCATTTAAGCTAATCTGACTTAATTTAAACCACTCTAACGTAACCTAAGCCAATCTAAAGGCCGAATCAAAATGAAAATTAATCATAACGTAAAGTAAAAAAGTCACGCCATCATTCACGATGGGAACACAAATATAACCTCAAAGATGCTTGGTAACTATGGAAACATAATAAGGACATAATTTTGTCATATTCCTTTGTAATTTCAGCGCTCTTCCATTATTTATTGTTCCCAAATCACATAAACATGAACATGAAAGTTTGGAGTTTGCAGACTTTCATGTTACCGTTTAACGTTAATGTTAATGTCAGTGCGGTCAGCGTTTATGTGAATCATTGCGAATGGTCCCATTTGGTGACCTGACGGCAAAGTTCTTTCTTTATGTTACATTTATGTTTAATTTTCGTTGTGAATGGACCTAACCCAATCTACGCTAACCTAAGCCAACCTAAATTTCACCAAACCGAAACTAATCCATACCTTATTACTATGACGTACCGAAGTACATATGGCATTTCAGTGCAGTAATTCTGCGTTTCTATATGGTGAAGAATCGGTAGATCGGAGAAAAATTCTCTCCGGCACCGGGACTCGAACCCGGGTTTCCAGCTTTGCGTGCTGGCGCTTTATCCATTAAGCCACATCCGGTGTCGGAGAGAATTTTTCTCAGTTCTACCGATTCTTCACCATTTTGAAACGTAGATTTACTGCACTGAAACACTATATAATGTACTTCGGTAGGTACATCACAGCAATATGATAAACTTAAGTAATCACTTTGTGATTCAAGACGGCGCCATGTTCCGTCGGACCCCGGCCACTTAGTCACTCGTAATGAGTGCACCTCTGTACTTGTGGTTGGACATTGTGTCTACTGTCACACATACTGTGACACGGTACACGAGGGTAGACCAACAAAGGGGAACACAGTAGGTAGAACTTAAAAATTGAGAGGGATTCAATCCGGGGTCGGAACTTGAATCCGGTATGACTTAGTGGATAAAGTGCCAGCACGTAAAGCTGTAAACCCAGATTCGAGTCCCGGTGCTGGAAAGAAATTTTCTCCGTTCTACCAATTCTTCACCATAATCTTATCTTACCTAACCAAACCTAAGCTGTACTTTCCTAACTTAAATCCGTAATCACAATTAATGTATATATCAGATTGCCCATTCTCACGTAACATATAAAATAGAACATCTACCACAATCGCCACTGTCGAAAATTAATTTTTTTGTAAGTTGCAAGCTATTACTCCAATCAATTCCATCAGAGTTATAACGTGACTTCTCTTGCTGTCGCTAGATAGCAGCATAATTAAATTGGTAAAAGTCGTCGTCTAGAAAACCCCTTAGGTGATCAATCTGTTATAATTATGTGAACAGGCTTAAACTAAGCTAACCTAACTGAAAATACGGTTAAGTGATAAAATGAAATAAAGTGAGAGTAGTGAATTCGCTGGAGCCAAGATGCTGAAATGACGGATATGGAGTGTCCAGAACAAGTATTCTTTAACTCGCCATATTTACGCTACAAAAATACAGGCCGGCGGAGGGTAAACTCAGTGGACACGATCTCCAAAAATCAGACAATACCACTAAGATGGAAATACGGACAACCCATAATTACTGAATATTTAAACGAATTTTAAATAAATAAATAAACAAATAAACAAACGAACAAATAAACAAATAAATAAATAAAGATTACGGTGACTATTACACTTTTGCTAAGTCATACTACTTTCGACCAATAAAACGGTACGAAAGGAGGTCTTTCAACCAATCATGCCTGTTTATCACACAGTTTTATAACTTCCCTTGCATTTGTTTATGTTTATTACTTCCCTAGCATTCGTTTGTTTTCATCACTTCCGTAGCATTTGTTTCTTTGTTTGCCAACATTTCAAATTGCCAATTCTTTACGTACTATAAAACATGCTTTGCGGTCGTCATTTGTTTCCCCTATAGATAATCGACTCAAAATGGCGGCTGCATTCACATGTTTTGGTAAAGGTAACATTAGTGAAATTGAATTTCAGTAAGTCAATTAGTATTTTATTATATTAGAGTACTTTATTTCTTCTAATCATCTAAGAGTCAAATTAAATCCCACTGGAGTTTGATTTTTTCTAGATAAATCAAAACCTCTAGTGAGATTACTGTTGATAATAATGCACTTTTAGCATTCTCGGAACTTTGTACCAATAATAGACAGTCATCAATAGTGGAGTTCTCTTGTCATGTGGTCCTCGTGATGCAATGTCATGCTTGATGAAAACACAGGACAGAGTTGCCAACACACAGAGTTCACATTAAAGAGGGAGACGCATCTCCACTTCCTTGTTAGATGTGGAAACCAGATCCTCTATATTAAAAAATGCAACTGTGTACGATATTATCTCAGTTAACGTGAAGGATTAAAACATAGTAACAATTCCCGCTTTACACCCCATGGAAATTCTTGGAGGTCGAGATGCATATTTTCGTGATCTAGGCACTGAAATGAGGTAGCATGGTCGGCACCAAGCTTTGACCACCTTTTACCCTCGAGAAAGACCCGGGACTTAAATAGAAAGAAGGTAAAATGCACGCCAGGAAGTTATGTCAAAGGGAAAATTTCCGGCGCCACCAGGAGTTAAAGCCGGGACCTTCCTTTCGTAAACAGTTGCTCTACCGAGTGAGCCATCCCGGATGCCAATAAATATGTAGTAACCGAGAATGGTATTAATAGTAACTTCACAACTTCAATTACAATGAATTAAAAAAAAACTTGATGTATTTTGGAGATATTTAGGAACTAATTGTATTGTACAATTTTGTAAGTACGTCCTAATAACGATATGAGGGTTTACTTTCAGTCCATTTATTAGTGGAATGCTTTCTACGTAACGATGAGCACACACACAAGGCGGTATTTCCGCGTTGTTCACTTTATTTATTACATTCCATATATCTCATATCAGCAGTGTAGATTTGAGATGTGGGGCAAATAACAAATTCCAGAAAAACATATTATAAAACAAGTACATTAATTTAATTTACAAGCGTAAACAATTCATCACATGAGTATAACATGTGATGTATGTGAAAATATTATTAAATTAATGCTGTTCTAAAGTTTTGCGCTTGGTTATTGAAATTACTAAGAAGATTGCTATACAGTGAAATACCAATTGAGAGTAATAGTAATACATGGTAAATGAAGATATGATTCGTTTTATAGACTACGTTAAAATTAATACTTTTCCGATTAATACTAAATGTAGATTGATGTGAGGTTAATGTGATGCAAGTACTTCACGTAACATAACACACATATACAGGGTGGGCAAAATAAAACTAACCCGAGCAATCTTTTCCGGTGTTCTAACTTTTTAGGATTGTTACGGTTTTTATTCGCTACAGAGCCCATTTCACACCATCTTGCCACTAAGTTTTGCATTGCAGATTTTTGCTGGAGATTTTGCCAAAACACGTCCAGTCTGAAACTCTTGCGCAAACAGTTCCGCACACTTTTTCCATGAATTGTCCTTCGCATAACACTCGACAACGAACACGCGTTATTTTTTCGTGAGCACCATTTTGTGTTGCATTCAACTGGCCACTAAACACGTCTGTTCCTCTCATTCACTCAAACGTAATGACACAGCGAAGCTCGGGACAGAGCATGCGGGAGATGCGCATGAGCGGGCATGTGACAACAACCTATTGTTGCATCGAAATCACGGTTTCCTGCATTATCAGGGTTATTTGCGCAATGTTCTTGTACATATAAATTCATATATTGCATATATATTATTCGCGGGCCAGTTTTATTTTGCCCACACCGTAGATGAAGAAGTGAGAATTATAAATGTTTTCTTGATGGTTAATATACGAATTTACCGACATGGAAGTTCATCTCATACTAAAGCCTATCTTTCCCTTCCATTCTCATAGGAGATATAGACTCGTGCCCATGCTTGGGCGTGGGTTCGATTCCCTCTTGGGTTGATTACTTGGTTGGGGTTTTTCCAAGGTTTTCCCCAATTGTAAGGCGAATTCCGATTCTCATCTCGCCAAGTACCATCTCGCTATCACCAATCCCATCGACGCTACATTTCTGAGCTACACAATGAGAGCGCAGTTTGTGTATAGCTTGTTTAATTTCATTTAATTTAATTTTCGTTTAATTTTAGAATCCTTTTATTTTCATGATTCTTCAGTGCCCTTCATATTTTAAAGATGTACAAATGGTGCACCTGCAATAGTCATAACTAGGAAATTATGTAAGTATATTCTTACTGATGTGCCACATAGGCCTGGCGTTACAAAAGAGAGAGAGAGAGAGAGAGGTGAAGAGGAAGGGTGGGAGGGGGAGGGGAGGGAGGGAGAGAGAGAGAGAGTGTGGGTGTGTCCAATGCCTACCCACAGATGGCAGGACTGTGACCCATTTTCTAGTTGCACACCACTTCAGTTGGTCACGCTGTATATTAGGGGAGAGTCGGGTAGTATCGGACATCGGGTAATATCGGACAGTGCGTTTCTTTCATCTAACACCATATGGTAGTACCTGAATGACATGGTTACGTTTCTCTATGCGACATCACAGAAACGTAACCACGTCAATCAGGTACTATCATCGTGTGGTAGATGAAGGAAACTCACTGTCCGATATTACCCGATGTCCGATACTACCCGACTCTCCCCTATGTGTATATGTGGAGACATGTCGTGTATGTTTATATTTTGATTTGTCGGAACACAAATTAAATACTCAGTGTGACTTAAAAGAACTATACTTTCAGATAGGCCTAAAGTCAAAAGTTTGCAGGATTCATATTTTGGTGATCGAATTGGCAAGGATTTTGGAAACTATTTGTATGATAAGCACTTAAGGGGTGTCAGTACAACGAATTTTTGCAAAAAAAAAAATTTAATTTTTATCTTTTTTCGGTAATTTAATGTGTATGTGTAAAATAGTAATACCATTTCATTTCTTCTAATTGTCAGCTTTTAGCCCTTTCTTCATCAAAGATATTGCAGTAATTCTTAATACAAAAAATGTTATCAAAGAAAAGTTTCTTCTTGTAACCGGTCAGTGGAATTTTTAATTTATTTAGCCGGTTGTGTACATAAAAGTGTGTTACATATGCCCTATCTTTTCTACATGTATATCTTTTATTATTTCTCAGGAAAACTTACCCAAAACTGAGGAATTTAACATTGCAAGATATGGAAGCTTTGACACCATTTTTCTGCACTTTCTTATTTCTGTAATACTGGTGCACTTTTCTCAGAAAGTATTGTACCCAGACGGCTGAAATTAATATACAATATCAATGTGATGGCATTTTACACAGTAGGTTAAAAGAATTAAGTTTATTTCTATCTTCAGCAAAAATAATATATAATTTTCTGTAATTCTTTATGCAAAAATGTTATCAATGAAATTATTTTTGGCAACCGCTCAATGGAATTTTAAATTTATTTAACCGGTTGTATACATAAAGATATGTTATATATGCCATATTTTTTCTACACTTGTATATTTTATAACTTCTGAGAAAAGTGCACCCAAAATTGAGGAATTTAACACTGAAAAATATGGAAGTACAGACTCCCCTTAACAGATGTATTAATTTTATTAATGTATGCCTTATTGGATTATGGGTACGACGAGTTGCATAATGTTGCATGTAGATGATATTTCAATGCCATGAGTAAGAACTAAACGGATTTTAAAAGTCATAATCTTTTAAAAGGAGTATAGGAACTGATGAGTGCTTGTACAATTCAGTTCTTTTTTATTAGTGACATACGAATTATAGTGAGTAGAGTAATTGTCGCATGCCTCTATGTTAATAATTGCACCAGTGCACTTTATTTGAACCAGGTACCCAGCTCTGAAGCCGTTAGTCCTGTGAATTACGATTCAGTAACAAGAAACTATCTTTTAAATATCTATCAACAAAACTATTAGTCCGGTAAAAAAATGAAAACATTTTGGGTATCTTATAATGATTAAAATAAAAAATATAATTATATTTGCAGTTAACATTACTCTTTCTAATATTATGGAATTTAAAAAATGCAACTTCTTTTAAATAACCAAACATTTTAGTCTACGTACGTAAAGATTAATTTTTGGTCCTACAGAATATATTTGTAATAATAACAATGATTAATAGAGGAGACAAATTCGCTCCGGCGCCGGGAATCGAACCCTGGTCCTTGGTTCTACGTACCAAGTGCTCTAACCACTGAACTACGCCGAACCAACCAGGCATTTTTAGATATTTCTCACATTGGAAATACTCAGGCCAGAGACATAGTAAGTGGTTTCTAGGAGGATCGAAAACTAGATATTTAGAATTATTTATTCAATATAATGTATAGCCTAATTAATTTTTTGGTTTGGTTACAAAATAAATATTCAGTATTAATTAACTTACTCTGGGTATTCTTAATTTTATTGTAATTGTAACTTTTAAACAAATTATGATAGGATATTCAAAAGTTATTGAACAATATCCGGTAGTTGTTAATATTATATGAAAACGATTCTTCATTTAAAAGATATAGGTTACAGATTAGTTTGTGATAGAAGTTGCCTTCCACACTTATTTATTTAATATTAACCTTCAATCCGCTTTGTCTTTTTTTTTTTCTTTTTGACAGATAGTGATGGCAACGAAAGTGATTAAGTATCCGCAATTCATAACCTGCGGTTTATAATGTTGATGTAAATGAAGTTTAATACAAATGAATGAGACATTGTGTATCGATTGATATAGCGCATGTCAGCTGGTTCTGATTGTATATCAGACATTTTAAAGGAGACGGTACTGAAACATGTCCCAATATAACGAATTGTCCAATACCAGCACTTTTTTTCGTAATTAATATCACTCTCTGACCGATTGAACCAATTGAGTGGATTTAAATAACTTCCCACTTTTCACAAGAAATTCTCTGAAAGGGATTAAAAGGAATTCCCTTGGAGGACCGTCGAAAGGTTTCAAAGTGACTACGTTTTGCTGACTATTTCGTTTATATGACGTCATTCCATTTTCGACCAATGAAGTGTAATGAAATTTTAAATTCCAACCAATCACTGTCACACTTTGCGATCATTTTTGCAAGCTAGATTTATCACTATCAATTTATCGCATGGTCGTTCTTTTGTTTAGTCGTTGTCGCCAACTGTTTCCCCGTAAATTGATGATCATGAATACATTAAGATGCAACTACACGGTTAAACTTTTCTTTCAACTTTAAAGCAATGAATGCAAGATTGATATTTAATATTAATTAATATATTTACGCAGTGAAGTCGACGTTCAAAACGGCGCATCATGTAGACACAAAATCTTCATGCATTTTAATTAAACTTAATTCTTTCAATATTCTTCCCAGATTGCACGCATATGCGATTGGAATATTGAACTGTGTAGCTGCAGCTTTAGTTCCGTTAGACACTACAGCGAGAATGCGTTTGTAGATCTATAAAAATGCTTTCATGTAGCACTGATTGTAAGTAACGGTCGAAATATGGCACAGCTGGCATTGGTCCTGCTGCCACAGGTAACTTAACCCATAATTGACGGGCTTTGAACAAAAAGCAGGTAAGTGACATTATTTAAAAAATGAGGTAAGTGCGTGTTGTGATAGCCCAAAAGGATGTTTCTTTGGGATAAAATCAGGTAAGTGATCATACTGTGCTGTGCTGCTATATGGGCATCATTTTACCAAACTAGTGTATAATATTTCATTGCATGTAGAACTTTAACTGTAATTTCCTCAAAACTAGGTTTCCGTCACTTACCTGCTTTTTGTTCTAAGCCCCTCAATTGTAGCCTATAAAATTTGTATTTTGTGAATGAAATTAAACAATTAATAGAAAGTCAGATGTTCAAATTTATGTAACATCATCGCATATCAAACCCAAAGACCTTGCATAGTAATAATAAGGTTTTTGATCAAACTGCCTTCCATATGGCGTAATAAAATTCGTGTTTTAATTAGGCCTATCTGTACAGAGATGGCTTCACTATGTAGCAACATGTCTCGCTGTGAATACATAAGCATTGGTATATAGCTGTCCCCACTGTTACTATTAAATTAAATTATGATTTCAGCAGATAATGAAAATGTATTTATTTTATAATAATAAGAGAAAAGTCTAGTACATGTAATTAACATTGCTAAACCTTTATTTCCCTTTTCGCAATTGGCATTACTGAATAATAACTTCGAATTTCTTCATTGCAGTAATCGATATTCATCTACGAGTATTTCAACTTCACAATGTCTGAATAGGTTAAGTATTTTCTTTAATATACAATTATTAACATTTTGTGATGGCCGTTTTGAAATATATTATTTACATTTCTATTTTATTCACGAAATAGTCCTAATAAATGTCACTTGAGATCTGAGATTTCCCAGATAAATCTCAGACCTCTCGTGACATTACAACAGATAAATGTTCTAAAAGTATATGTTACACACGGATCTGCAGTATTTAGTCACAGATTAAATTACTTTTATTGAAAGTTAACATTTCACAGAATAATTGAATTGACAAACTGACGTGATTAGATTGATCGGAGTAACATCACTGAATTTCACTGATACGACCAACTTACTGGGTTTACCTATCTGACTTCACTGACCTGATGGTAATTGCTTTACTCACATCAAAATTATTTGCATGGCTAGATCAAAGTTACTTCACTCGGCACATGAAGATTACTTGATTGAACTCATCAAATCTCACTGATAACAAGGTTGAGAATTGAGAGTCACTAAAATGTTAAAAGCAAGCAGAAAAATACGCTCCCAGAAGTTAATCAATTGACACTAAGAAACTATATTTAAAGCCATCAACAAACTGAAATTACAACACCCGTAATATTAATAATTGAAATAGGCCTGGAATATCACAGCAAAGTGTTTAAATGAGTCTTCTATAATATCTTCAAAACAGTTTCTTTTTCTTTTGAAATATATATTACATTAAAATAGGCGTACATTCCTGATAATTACAAATGATAACAATATCATTTTCAAACTTTTCATACTGCCTGTTGACCATAAACAATATTATGGAACTGAGAGGAGGTCTTCTCCACTTCACAGCATCTGAGCGGCCAATATTTGAAACCTACCACCTCCATTGGACCTCGCGTTTGACTTGACAAAAAGAAGTAATTTTTTTCTTAGGTTCGAAACGAAAAATTGTTTCAAATAAAAGTTGTGTAAGTAGAATGGGAATTAATCATAGGAGTACATCTTCCTTGTAATCTTTTTCATCAAGGAGATATATAACGACTTCACTACTTAAAATGACATCATGTACATTTTATTCAATGAATCATTTAATTTCTTCAAGGCCTTTTCAAAGAACCATATAATATAACATTTAATTTTAATAAACAAAACTTTGAAAGATGCAACAGGTTATGGAACTCATGGTGCATGTACTTACTGCAAGTCCGAAGTGGTGCCAAATATCTATAACAAAAAAAAAATTTAATCGAAAATTTTCGTACTAGCTGCAATTTACTATGTCAGTCCTCCAAAAAGACAGTTACGTGGGGTAAATTTGTCTACTTCCGTGATAAACCTAATCTCGTGATACATTTTTTAAATTGAATGTCAGTCAAAGCTTTGACGTTCAACCATAGCGCCAGACATCTTTCTCGAAAGAGTGCATCCTTCGTCTACTTTTGAGACATCGGTGAACTTCCTAGCAAGATACCCAAGCCCAGGACATTTAGTTAAAAAAGCTGTCACGGTATTAGGGTTATCACGGAATTAGGTAACTCTACCCTAAATAGAGATAAGATTGAAACCAGCAAATTTATACATTATAAAACTGCCCTACACTCACCACAAATTCCCTAAAACAAATTTAAAACGGAAGAGCTAACACTTTTGACGAAGTAAACAATGGGTACTTTGAACAAAATCCTCAGCCTACTACTCTGTAGCGACCGGTTCAGTCGATTAAGCCGCTTGCCTGCTGGTCTGAAGTTGCGCTCGATCAAGGTTCGATCCCCGCTTGAGCTGATTATTTGGTTGAGTTTTTTTCGAGGTTTACCCCCATCGTAAGGTGGATGTCAGGTAATCTATGGCGAATCCTCGACCTCACCTCGTCAAATACCATCTCGCCATCACCAATCCCATCGACGCTAGATAAATTTATCTTAAAGTTTCTCAATCATATGATTTATCATATGTTGCAATCATATATAGAACATTTCAACAAACACAATGTATTGCATATTATAAGACATACACTATTATAACATTATAAATTTTAATTATAACGTCAGTAATATTTGCATAATATCACGTTGAATCTGTGTCACACAGACATAAATACATATATTTTACATTTTATCTATTATATATATATATATATATATATATATATATATATATATATATAGTGACATTTAACAAACACAAAATATGCAATATGAGTTCTATGTAATTTATATTTATATTTTATATTTTTACACTTTCGGCAATTCGGCGAAACTACACACAAATCAGTCAAATTGAACATTTCTCACAACAATATCAGATTTTTATTACATATAATTATACAGTGGATGCGGGATGACTTAAGGAAAAGTGAAGTTGTTTCGTATCGGAGTATATGGCACGTGCCGCGCCGTCCGTATTTTGTGTACCTGGCGAGTACAGCAGCGTACAAAACGAAGGAACCCCGATCTGTTCATAGTAACATTGCAACGCAATGTGTGCAGTTGTGTTATCCTCCTCAAGTATTTAGTATGCGATGAATATGTCGTGCTGATCCATTCATAATGGCAAAACGTTAAATTCGCTCAGAGATACGAAATGCGATTAAGAAGTATGAAAGTGACATTTTATGTATTAACGAAGACAATATCGTGTTTAATGTATGTAAAATTGAAATAAAAACCAGAACAACTCAGGCTATAGAGAAACATTGCAATAGTAAGGCCTACATCACACAGGAAATGCGTTGAATTGAAATCTGAGGAACCATCATCATCATCATCATCATCATCATCATCATCATCATCATCATCATCATCATCATCATCAGGCTTCGAGACCTTGGACTCGATACAATAAGTTTACTGTGAATGCACTATAGGTTGTTGACTCGCTGCAGGTAGATAGAGATGTGTTGAGGTAACAACGTTGCTATTTAGAGTAGAGTACGGTAGTATGGGGAAACACACATATGTACATTCTGAAAGAAAAATACATTACACAATGATAATGTCAAAAGAATGTGAAAAGCATTTATTCTCCAGTATTTTAAACGCATTAGAATTTAATTATACACAGTGTTAATGGTGGAAATAAGCATGTAGCAATTTTAATTTTTTCATTTATCCTATTGATCATCTTTAAGAAGTGCAGTTACAGTACCGAATTGCAATGTACTACAAGATACGTTTTCAGTGTCTCAAACGAAAATCTTTTTCGGTTATCTGTCTAAGTTTGTACTGTAGAAAGCGGCACTCTACGTCGTATGACGTGATAGGAGCAAAACGAAAAAACCTAATATCATTGCAATCTCTAAGAGACTGTCCTTTATTTTCGGGTGATTCTAAGTCCACTAATTTGCTTTTTATGTTACACAATGTTGCATATCCGTTATTTTTACATAATATTGATTTCCACTTCTGTTTTACACGTTCAGTAACCGGTGTACTTAATGTCTCATTAATTATCTGCATCATTTTCTAAATTAATTTGAGGGCTCCCGGCATCTCTTGCTCTGTCTTTTCTAACAGTGTAATAGTTTCAGACACAGTTTGTATGAAAACCAAATTCCATTATTCGTCAGAACCTTCAAATCCAGAGCGTTTTCCTTTGCGTATTTGTTGGCATTCATTCTACAGTACCTCCACCCACTGTACGCTTTACCACTATACTCAGTACGCCGTTATGCGGATTTGCCACTGAACTGCTCTATTGGGTCCGAAGTCTCGAAGCCTGATCATCATCATCATCATCATCATCATTTAGTTGTGCGGTAATAACGACACGTCCAACATGATGCTCAGTACAAATATTCCTCTAAAAAATTGAGTGATCCCCATTTTAGAGGTTTTCTTCAGAAATTCTCTCGATACACATTGAAAGACACTCTTTCAGCTTTCCCAATGGCGGGACTGCCTCATTGGACAAAGCATAATAAACATATTGAGTGAAAACAAAAACAGACCACAAAAGAGAAACTGTCTAAGCGATAGGCGAAGACGATTCAGCTTCGACAACTTACGAGAATATATTGTCGTTTACTGCAACGCTTGTAATTTCATCAATGATGACGAGGACTGAACCTTGCAAGGTATGTACTACAGTAAGTTATTTTTCTTTTGCTTCTGACTGTACGGAGATACAGTAGCATGTTGACGTCGTCTGTTTACGTTAAAACCTGTTGAGCCAATGGTCTGATTGAAAAAATGTAACATATAGTAAATGTGCACTTACATTAAACGATAAGTCATCCCGCATCCACTGTCTACATATAACTCATGATCAATTATTTAAATCAAAGTTATGCTTACTACTGTGAATACCTTCTTGGACTTACGTTTCATATATCGTTATAACATTTGAATATCTGATGATACCGTATAGACGAAAACATTCATATATTTTCTTCTGTAAGATGAATTAGCAAATAATAATTTGCAACAAATGATAAATCAAATGATTGAGAAACTTTAAAATAAATTTATAACTTTGAACTGATTTATCTGAAAAATCAAAAAATGAATTGTAAGACGCTAATTAACCTCGTAGTTGATACAGCCTCGTTAAATAACCAACTAAAAACGACTCTGTAAGAAATTTAAACCCACTACTGTTGTGTCCGCCGCATAGTATACATTTTACTTCTACTCTTTTAAAGTGCAGCACAGCAAAGCCATTAATCTTTCACATCGTTTTTAGAATGTGGACGTATTTAAAATACAACTTTACTATTTTAATGATTTATCTTTGTGTGTAATTGCAAATTAACAGTTATTTGTGATGTAAGTTTTAGTTAAGTTTATTATCTCAATATATACTGAACTATGCCTTCATATCGTATAAAAATAGCTTAAGACTTGATAGAATGATTATGTACTTTATCAGCTAGCGGGAACGAACGCAAATAGTATTGCTTAAAGAGACTAGAATACCATGATAAATCCACCAAGAAGAGACGACTCTTTTCAACGCCAATGTCACTTGTGACACTCTAGCATCAACATTCGAGAATTATTAAGATTCAGGGATGTTGAATTTGAATTTGAAGACCAAATACATACGTTGAGGTAATTTCACATATACAGTGAAACCTCGATAAGACGCGCCCGCTTATTACGCTATCCCGTGTAATACGGTCCCTGCACATTTCACATATAACGCCTTTGTAAAATATCCCGTTTGTTGCGCTAAAGTCCCGCATAATATGCTGATTTTGTGGAATATTTTCGATGTAATTTTCAGCAATGTACTGTAACAGAAATGAAACATCGTGGTCACTGAACTCACTGGTGCCATTAACCTGAAAAGTATTGGTATTCGACCCTCTACCTGCACATTTAAACCTTTATACTTCATACCTTATATACCCCACCCTCTTGTTACGCTCTCTTATTAGACTCTTTACCTGCGCGCTTAAAGCCTAATACAGTTACAATACCTCACCCTCTTGCTAACCCTTTCTCAAACAGCATTGCTCACTCGGCCGTAATAAAATTCTGGAAATTTTTTCTGGTCAGTTTGTTGTCCTTTAGTTTATTGAAGTGTCTGTGAATGTGATTACAATGAGTGTTAAACGAAAAGCGCTTTCTGTGTCGGAAAAATTAGAAATCTTACGAAAGTACGATAAGAACAGCACTCTTACTCAGAAACAACTCTCTGATTAATTAGGAATCCCATCATCGACATTAAGAACGATAATAAAAAATCGCCACTCAATCACTACAGTTGCGGCGTCGTCGGGAGGATATACTCGCAGGAAACTGAAGTGTGGTAAACATGAGGACTTGGAGAACATGCACACGGCAAACAACCTCTAAATGACTTTTTTTTCCCGAAAGAATTAAGTCCCGGTTAATACGCGATTTACACGTGGTCTCTTGAACAGCGTCTTATCGGGGTTTTACTGTACATCTTTTTTTCATTTCTCGTCCCTCCTTCTACCAAGTGTAATTCACTGCCATTCGTGAAAACAAATACATTATTAGAGTCTTGTATTCTCATTGTAGTATGCTAATACAATTAAGTTGATTGTCATCAGAGGGTACAATGGTCCTTGGTGTAATTCAACAACACTCATGTTTTCAGAACTTGCGTCACATTCATACACCAGGTAGAGTTTAAAATATGAACTGCACACCTTTACTTTTACCATCATTCAGAAACTCCAAAATGAATCATTTGTCGACTTCCACTCTCTCTATGCCTATCAAATTGTTCTCTGCCACGTATTTGTGATCTTTCTCTTAAGGGAAGATGATGGTTGAATTTAATTTTTTTAATTGATGTCCAATTTAAATTTTTTACGTGTAGAAGTATTATTGCTGGAACAACCGAAATTCAACACTGATTTTGAAAAATATTGCGGCCAAATTTTGGAAATAATAAAAAAGAATATAAAGACAAATTCAAAATTGTAATGACATTTTACTCCTAAAGCCAAGTTCATTACAATGTGTGCAGCAAAATTTTGATATTGTTTTCAAAATTTTAAGTTAAACGATTAGGCCTATATTTTAAGAGTGAATTTTAGAGATACTTTTATAGGATATGGAAGTATATATTTTTTGCAACAAAGTAACAAATTTCTACTGAAAATAAAATATTGTTAATAGCCCTCCTCTTTTATTCTTTCACTTCCCCTTGTTATCCTTGTCTTCGTTTCTCCTCGCCTTCCCCTCGTTCTCCTCGCCTTCCTGTCATTATATTCATTTTCAATCGTCCTTCTCGTCTTACCATCGTTCTCCACGCCTACCCCTAATTTCTCCTGCTTTCCCCTTGTTCTTCCTGCCTTCCCCTTATTCTTCTTGCGGTCTCCTTCTTCTCCTTGCCTTTCCCTTATCCACTTGTCGTTTCTTCTTTCTCTTGTACTTCTTTTATTTTTCTTGTTTCACTTGATCTTCATAGTTTTCCTTGTCTTCCCGTTATCCTTGTATTATTTTCGTTTTCCTTGTATTTCATCACGTTTTCCCTAACTGTAAGACAAACTCCAGTAACTTCCTGGCGAATCATCTGTGTCATCTCAATACCACTAATTTTACCGAAGTTGGGTAACCCTGTAATTGAGCCGTTCAGAGCAGAAGAATGGGTAATGAGGGTTACAATAAACATTCTGTAAAATACAGCGCAAAGTAGCAACTAATATTCAATTTTAGCCACCGACGTGCCTGTTTTTTCCCGAGGTTTTCCCTACCGTAAGGTGAATGCCAGGTATTCTATAGCGAATCCTCGGCCTCATCTCGCCAAATACCATCTGCTATCACCAATATCATCGATGCTAAATTACCTAGTAGTTGATACAGTGTCGTTAAATAACCAACTTAAAAAATATATATATTCAATTTATTTAAACTATTAGTAGTCAGTGGATGGCAAGAAGGAAATATTAATTGCTAATTTGTGCTGTATTTTACAGAATTTTTACTTTAAACTTAATTACCTAATTTTGACTTACACCACTTTTGCTCTGAACGGCTCAATTGATACAGCATCGTTCATTAATCGATTAAGTTGATCGCTGAATACGAGGTTCGAGATCTCAAACGCGGTCGAAGGCGATGGTTTTTACAAGTGATAAAGTCTTAGAATGGCTTCCTTCGGGACGAAATTAAGACTGTGATTTCGCTGTGGTACATTTACGGTATGTAAAACATAGAAGATTCTAGACTGTATTTGACAACCATTTTTCATCTATATTTAATTATAATGCCGAATAACTATGCAGGTTAAAGAATGATCAAATAAAATGCTACTGCTACTATGCTACAACTACGGCCAGTATAAAACCGATTTAAGAATTAGGATAATAAATTACTGAGAGTATTCTCTATATTTGATGTTTTAAAAAAACTTTATCTCGGTGTTTGAGAAAGTACTTCTATTAACTTAAAAATAGACATAATTTTCTCTAATTCTTCATTTACCCTTCAAGTACAGAGTTTTCTTGTTCTTTAAATCTTGGCTTCATCTCTTCTTTCATTCTTATCTCTTCTCTTCCTCTCGTTCTCCATATCTTATTAAAAAAATAAATTTTGAGATGTTAGCAAGAAATCTAAGATAAAATATACTTATAGATGTAGTTATAATTTTTACTTAAAAACCTTAAATAAAAACAAATTTTGGAGGTTGCGAACAAAACCGGTCATTTCCACCGAAAACAAAACAATGAGTTTTTTTTACGGGTTCGGTATATTTAGAGAGGCATCTTTCTGAATACGTTACTGTTTTTATTTTAACTATGTCATTTCTATAAGAAACAGTATGGTAAAATCAGTATTTTCAATCAAAACCGGATAATTCTATATTAATACTAATGCCAATATTTTCATTGTTTTCTTTTTTAATCAAAGACATACATTTCCAACATTCTGTGTGTGTTACAATTACCAAACCGCTCAAAATCGATCATTTCCACTTCTATGTGTAAGAGTGATAATATCTTATTATTACTGAAATTATTGTAAAAGTGTTATAATATATTCGTATGTCTTTCCATGGTACAGTAGAATGAAAGTGAAGGCTATCTAGGAAGATAAGCTATTCAATTCACATTTTTATTTTCATGCAATGTGCATTCTACTTAGTTGAGCTGAATGTTTTTTAATTGAAAATATTGTAAAAGTGTTATGGTACGGGTGATTATGTAGTAAACACCGGCCAGGCCGCCATCTTCCCACATTAGAGGTCTGGGAACATATTTTCCCGTTAGTGTGTCTAAATTTAATGAAAATATTTGTATATATTTGGTAATGAAAGCCTATGTGCTCTGGACCCCTATTGTTGGAAGATTGCCTGGTCGATGCTTACTGCATAAGTACCATGTAATGTTATATTTGTTACTCCATGCTATAATTGACATAAGTCACGTGTATATTTTACTGTTATAAATGTCAAATAGCTTTTTACGAAAAAAATTAACATTTCAATCTTATTTCCAAAGAAAATCGGACATAATTCCAAAATATTTTTGTCTGTAAAATGCACAGAAAATTACTAAAATCATAATTATTGGCACCATTATAACAACAGACATAACATGCACGACACACAGAATTGTCGTTCTCTTTGGAGTAGAGTGAAGGTTCGATATAATTTTCTCTATTTCCTAAAAAAAAAAAAAAATATTTTGGAAATGATCGGTTGTGTTCGTAGCTTCCACAATTCCTTAATATAGTTGGTAACAAATTTCACTCTTGGTTATTAGAAGTAAACAAAATATCCATATCCGTCCCGTTCCTTTACGTACTGGTTAAGAAGAGAAGTGATGGCTCTCTCGGCCACTCGGTTTTCAGGAAGTCTACCCACACCAATAGATACTTACACACCTCGTCACACCACTACCCAGGAGTCAAGAGATCTATCATCAAAACTCTCACCGAGCGCGATCATAGAATTTGTGACTCTGACAGCCTACGAGCAGAATTTCAATTCCTACACAAAATCTTCAAAAACAACGGATATGACAACAACATTATAAGGCAGTCCACATACAAGATCTAAAGACCGGAAGCACATGAACAAGATCCTGAAGTTATGAACATGAAACAGAAGGCCTTTCTCCCATACATAGAAGGAACCACAGACAGAATTGGGAAATTACTAAGGAAATTCAATATCAAGACGGTATACAACGCCCCACACAAGATTTCCCACTCATTAGTCAAAGTCAAAGATAAACTTCCATACCTCCAATCAGCCGGAATATACATGATCCCTTGCTCCTGCGGTCTAAAATACATAGGCCAAACTGGACGTACGGTGGAAGATAGAAGGAACACATTCGACTCTGCAAATACGGACCATACCAAAAATCAGCAATAGCCTTACACTCAGCAGATTCAGGACACGCCATCGAATTCGACAATATCAAGATAATAGATGAAGAAGACAATTTATACAAAAGACTGCTTAAAGAAGCCTTCCACATCAAACAACATCCCAACAACATCAACAAGGACGAGGGGTTACAACTCAGCAACTCATGGGGAAGTCTATTCCAAGATCATACTTAGGAACGAGAAGCCAGGTCTCCACATGTACGCGGCGCCCCCCCCCTTCATCCGGACATCGGGCAAGGTATCAAGGTCACTCTTTCGGACCTTATGAGGGCCAGTATTTAAGATGAATACTCCCCTTCACACAGACTCCAACCGGATTGGACCACGTAGGACCAAGCAGATGCCAGAAGGAGAACCTACGACCTAGACTTAGGAACGAGAAAGCAGGTCTCCACATGTACGCGGCGCCCCCCCCCCTTCATCCGGACATCGGGCACGGTATCAATGTCACTCTTTCGGACCTCATGAGGGCCAGTATTTAATATGAATACTCCCCTTCATACAGATCTCACCGGATTGGACAACGTAGGACCAATCAGATGCCAGTAGGAGAACCTACGACCTATCACAGCAAGTACTCCCCCCATCGAGACTACTATATATATATATATATATATATATATATATATATATATATATATATATATATATATATATATAAGCGCTGGCAGACTATTTCCTTATCCAATTTTTTTAAATTAATTTAGAGTAATTAGGGGGATTCATGGGGATATGAGTGCAGGTCCGTGGCCCATTTCTTTTAGGGCTCATCCCGACATTTGTCTTAGCGTTTTAGGAAAACCACGGAAAAACCTTAGGCAGGATGAGTTGTCTCAATTTCAGAGACTAGCCAGTTGGCCCTTAGGTAGAATGACTCTATGAATCAATGGATATATGCTAGCCCATTGGCTCTATGATAGTTCCATCGATCAACAAATGTAGATATGGTTAAGGAGGGATTTTGTTTAGCCCAGTTAAGACAAGGTCATTTTAAAACGGTTGCACTATCCAAGGAGTCTCATGGAG
Source organism: Periplaneta americana (assembly GCF_040183065.1). Lineage (NCBI taxonomy): Eukaryota > Metazoa > Arthropoda > Insecta > Blattodea > Blattidae > Periplaneta > Periplaneta americana. The sequence goes on from NC_091132.1 coordinate 93,904,461, forward strand.
TTGAGTCGTGACTACCAAAACCTGGGAGTAACGCCAGCCTCCCTGTCCTCCTGTCTCAAGAGTATAGCTAATGGACCTGTCCGGTGCCTACGCCGTAACCTAGGATCATACTGGCCGAAGCCAGATATGCGGGTTGGTGTTAGCACGAGCTTCCGCATACAGGTTCCTAGCCAGTCGAGCAATGAACTCGTCTATGGTTGGCAACTCTAGTTCATCATGGAACTTTCTTCTCGAGGCGACTCGGGGGAGATGGGTAATGAGTCGAATCACCTGGCTTTGGATAACTTGGAGTTTACGGAGATGGGACACTGCCGGAAACCCCCATGCGGGTGCGGCATAGGTAATGACAGAGCGAATGAGGGCCTTATACATGGTAAGTCCTACCTCCAGGTTGTCAGGAGTTAAGACCGCCAGAATGGGATAGTGTCTATCTATGAGCTCGTTGGCCTTACGAAGAAAGGATTATATGTGATCTCGGAAGGTGAGATGAGAGTCCATAATGATCCCTAAATATTTAATTTGGTTTATCCACGGCATTTCTTGTTCGAAAAGTGTGGGTGGTGGTGGTATGTCTTCGAGTCTCGCTCTTAGTGAAATGAGTATGGCCTGACATTTCTCTACATTGACCTTGATTCTCCAGTCTTGGAACCACGGCTGGAGGTGATCTAAGATCGACTGCAATCTACGGGACGCTAATCTATAGGTTTTGCCCATCGCCAAGAGGGCAGTGTCGTCTGCATAGATATACAGATGACTACTTCTACCGTGGATATAGCGAAACGGGAGGTCATTAATGAATATATTGAAAAGTATGGGCCCGATAATCGAACCCTGTGGGACTCCTGCGTGAATTTCACGGGGGTGGAGAAACTAGTGCCTACACGGGTTTTGAATGTACGGCCTCGGAGGTAGTTAGAAATGAGGCGTATCATTCCATCTGGGACTCCCATGCCAAACCTTGTCGAATGCTCGCTCGATGTCCAGGTAAGCTGCAGCTACTACACGCTTCGTGCTCATAGCCCAGGTAATGTCCTCCGTCATGCGGACTGCCTGGAGTGTAGTGGAACGACCAGGGTGGAAACCGAACTGCTCGTTCCTGATTTGGGGCAACACTACTTCAGTGAGGCGTCTATGTATGACCCGCTCCGCCAGTTTGCTGAGACAACTGAGGAGACTAATAGGCCTATAGTTGCTTGGATTCGTCTTATCCTTTCCGGGCTTTGGAAAGAGAACTACGTGAGCCTCTTTCCAGGGAATGGGATAGTGACCGGAAGCCAAGATGTTATTTATTATCTCTGCTATGCGCTTCACAGCTGTCCTTGGGAGATGCTGCAATATAATTCCTTGGATACCGTCGGCTCCTGCGGCCTTATGAGGGCCGAGGCGACGAATGAAATGGGCGACCTCGTGGGTGTTCGTAGATCGTATCCCATTTTCCGGCTCCCTGCTAAGGAGGTCTCGAACCGATTCCTTAACAGCTCTGATATGGGGCAAGTTTAAATTTTGTTCCACGAGTTAAAAAGTGGTCTCTAGAACGTCTGCCAGTGCGGTAGCCTTCTCCTCAGGAGTAAAGGCCGTGACATCTGGACCGACTACTAATGGGTGTATAGATTGAGACGGATTGGACAGAGTTCGAGATACACGCCAGACATCTGACATGTTTCTGCTGTCCATCGTCTAAACCTTGGATTTCCAAGCATCCACGACCGTTTCGTGGACCGCCTGACTGATACGCCTGCGCAAGCGGTAACGTCCATTTTCGGCTATCCCCTTCAAAATTTTCTAGAGCTCCTTCAGTGGAGCAGCGTAACCCGGAGTGAAACTAGTGGCCAACAGGCTTGGAGCTCACATATTTAGTTTCGTACAGCCCCCAATCCCTTGGAAGGACGCGTTATGCGTACCTTTAAATTTGTCCTCCCAATTATCCCCTTTCGATTTTTTTTCCTTATCCAACAACTGCACTGAAGATGGCCACAACACAGCGGTCGAAACGTCAGTCAATAACACCAAGACAACGCGGTAGAAGCCCTAAAGCTTATCCACACACCTTCCATATCTTTTACTTTCCAGTAGCAGCATATTGCAACGACTGTAGTGTTCTATTTCTAGTACTTTGTCCATATAGTGAAATTAATATTTTTTGCATGTATATAATAAAATTTTTCATAAAACATAATACTCATATTTTCTATTTGTAGACTGATATTAATTACGCGTTCTCTTCAATCATTAGAAGTGAATATTTACAACATTCCATTTAAATTGAATCGCATATTTGCATCATTTTTTACGGTACAGATGCCTCGCTAAAAAATGTATTAGTCGGAAATATTCTATTACTCTCGTTTTAATATCCTTTTAGATTTAAAACTCTTCAAATAGCATACATTCAATTTTTAATTAATATTTAAATGTATTCAATACAAGTTCTATATTAGGCTTCCACGTCGTTGTAGGGACATGATCTAAAGAGACGCCTTTAATTTTATTTACCTAGTGATATAATGAACAGGATATCCTGGACGATAAACTCTAGTTGAATGTCGAGTTTTAATTCTTTCCTTGTTACGTTTCATCTCATTCTTTCATACAGACTTGCAATCCAGTGCGGTGTATATTTCTCTTGCCCAACATTAAGTTATTCAGGCACACACTGTGGATCACAGTGATCACGTGATCTGCAGGGTACACGGCCACCGTTGACACAATACAGGATAGAACATGACAGGAACAAACACTCTGTCCTATGGACGGAAGATATATGCTTTTAATACATATTTAATTATCACAATTGCAGAAATTTATGGAGAACAAGAATAAGTTAACACAAAGAGATAACTTTCAAAATTAAATTAATAAGTGATATTTTGTCTGGAAAGATTAAGCAGGTAAGAGGGTTGAGGCAAGTGTGTAACATGAGTCCCTATTTATTTAATATTTATATGAATGATATACTGAGTAATATTAACCCATATAGTAGTCATTGCCCATCCACATTAAATGTATCGAATCGAATCCGGGTTTACTTCTCGCAGATGATAGTGCAATTGGTTCATTTACGATTGTTGGCCTCCAAATATTTATCGATGAGATTGTAAAGTTTTGTGAAAGATAGGATTTAAAAATAAACACGATAAAAACGAAGGTAGTAATAATCGGTGGAAAAACAGAGCAAAAGAAAAGTGAGTCCTCTAGAATCATAAGTCACAATATCCAACAAATTAATTATTTATCCTTTAACAATTCATAAACTTACAGTATATAAAACAAACGATTTTACTTAAAACAGACAATATTCAGAATTATAATAGATTACATAGCTATTTAAAATAATTTCCAAATGATAATTAGTGAAATGTAAGTTTTTTTGTTTAATTGCCGAAAAACAAGTTTTTGAATATTGTGAGTTATGATTCTAGAGGACTTCAGTAGTTTTGAAATAATGTTCAAATGGATTTTGTTAAAAAAATGCATGTATTTCATAACTAGCAACTACGTTTGAGGTATTTTCAGGAACTCCTAAATATTTTTACAAAATTTGGCTCCTATTCTACTAATATATAATCGAGATGTCATTTTCTCATATTACCTTTGATTCAATTATACCTTTGTAAATACCCTTCAAGTTTTGTTTGTTTATTTATTCATTAAGAATATCCCTATGAGACAAAGGCTGGATAATGTGACTACTCTTTATAACAGCCCTGGACATAAGACGGGAAGTGAAAGGGCCGTAGAAACTCCTGCCCATATCCTTTTCGCTTATAAACAAACACAGAGTAAGGATATGTGCATCAGTGATGGATTTTAGGCGACCATCGATATCCGAAAGTTCGTAAAAGTCTGATACAGTCAGTCACTGACCTTTTTGTCCGCTCGTACCGCACCAAAACATAACTGTCTCAGCCAGAGAAAGTGGAGTGGGGAGTTAAGGGGTGGTCTGCTGTGACTCAATCGAGTTAATAGCGCCCAGACCTGCTTTACAATCAGGCTTTATTTCTATATTTAGGCTAATAACCATATAAAGGGGAAAAGAAAACGCATAGCTACCGGCATTTGGCCATGTATTTAACAATAATTTAACAATGTAGGTTCTCGGAATGCTGAAATACCTTTATTTAAAGTAGACCTATTCTAATTTTATTCATCATAATCTCCCTTGTTATCTATCTTTGTCTGAAAATGATCGACAGGTTTTAATTCTAAATGTTCTTCATGATTTGAAAATAGCTTTATGCTGTGACTTCACTTCGCAATTTATTTTTGGTCCATGTATCTTCGAAGAAGATAATTTAATAATAGAGACTTTCAAAATAACCGGGAATCTCTGCTCACAGTGGAATGCTACAAGATTTCGTAACTCCTATAATGAAAAATCACGACCTGGAAAACAAAATCTTCATGCAAGAGGCGCACCTCCTCACATCTAGATCCATTCAAACCAATTAATTATACACACTGCCTTCTTAAGGATGCACTGGAAGGAATGGTGAACGGGAGAACAGTTCGGGGCAGAACAAGATATATATTTTTTTTAGTTGGTTATTTAACGACGCTGTATCACCTACTAGGTTATTTAGCGTCGATGATATTGGTGATAGCGAGATGGTATTTGGCGACATGAGGCCGAGAATTCGCTATAGATTACCTGACATTCACCTTACGGTTTGGGAAAATCTCAGGAAAACCCACCAGGTAATCAGCCCAAGCGGGTATCGAACCCGCGCCCGAGCGCAACTTCAGACCGGCAGGCAAGCGCCTTAACCGACTGAGCCACACCGGTGGCTAATACGATATCAGATGATAGACGACATTAAGATATATGGGTCATATGAAGAGATACAGAGAAAGGCAGAAAATAGGAAAGATTGGAGAATACTGGTTTGCAGTGAAAGACTTGCCCTTGGGTAGAACACAATGAATGAATGAATTAATTAATTAATTAATATTCTGCGACCGTGTTATCAGTAGTCACTTCCTAAAGCCTTGGTCTTTCTGAACCGATGCATGCGACGTGCGGGGTGCGTCGGTTCAGAAAAACCAAGGGTTTAGAGTATGTTCAGATCTTCAATTCACCCGACTTCTGTTTGTGATGTTACCTTATAGAAAAGCTTTGGTGGTACGCCTAAGAATCTTACAGCAACTGAAAGATGTTATCTCGCAAGAAATTGGGAATATTACGAGACCTTTTTTTTTTTTTTTACATTCCTTGTATAGTGACTCAGAAGGAATGGTGTTTGTTAAACAAGACAACTACGGACATATTCCGAATATCTTGTAATAACCAAACTTTATTATTTACCAACACAATGAGGTCTTTTTCTACCGGAATTTGAAGTTAGTTTTGAATGATCAGAGATATTTCACATGCTCACGACAATATTATAGAACCTATATTTTTTTACTGGTTGGAGAACTAATCAGTTAATAGATGAGATTCTGTAGTCTCTAGGATGCCGGAACAGCAAATCTATGATAAGGGTTGATATGATGGTTGAAACATATTCGCTGTTGAGACTCGTAGTCATTGTTGCTATTGTGTAGGGTGGAAAGGTGATTTAGACATTAAGGGTGTAATAATGTTTCCATCGTGGGAATTTTGTGTTTTTGCAAAGTTGAAGAGACCGCATGAATTGTGACCATGCATAATTTGTAAAGTAATTATTTAAATTTCTGTGTGATATGTAGTACGGCAGCTCTATATACGAAAATGATATGCTTTGTAATAGTCATCTTTTTATATTTGTGTTAATTCTTGTACCAAAATTAATATTCATACTTATGTTTAAATAATTAATTTATGCAAAAAATAAGTATTCAGTTGTTTTTATCGTCGTTACTACTGACACCACCATCACTACTACGACCAACACCGCTACCTGTATCCGTGATATACGTTGAAATGACCTATTCCGACTGAATAGTAGTTCTTCCTTTGCCTCCCAACAGTCGCACAGTGTGCAATAACGCAAATTTTGCTAGATAGAACTCATAACTTCTCTGTATTCCAACGGATTGTTATGAAAATTTGTACAGATCTTACAGATAGCACATATTTTTTGTGTACAAATTCTGACTACAAATGTATAAGAGAAACTACCGCTTTATACCGGGTGGTTTTAGACAAAAATAGTAACTTCTATCCAACAAATTTTCATGAAAAATTGTACGGAAGTTACAGGTAGGATATATTTTTTTGTGTATAAACTATATCTATAGTTCCGAAAGAGGAAGTACCCTTTTACAGGGGGTGCATTTACACAAGATTAACTTCTCTCCTACATAACAGATTTTGTGAAACTTTGTACAGGCGTTACATGTAACACATTTTTTGTGTACAAATTCTGATTACATCTGTATGCTGCCTGTAGGCCTAGTAGTTGTACAAAGTTGCATAAAAATATATTATATAGGAAAGAAGTTGTTAATTTTGTCTAAATATACCACTATAAAGAGGAAATTCCTCTTATAAAATATAATCAGACTTTGTAGACAATATATATATATTCCACCTGAAACATCTGTATTAAGTTTCATAAAAATCTGTTAGATAGGAGAGAGTTTATTAATTTTGTTTAAATGCATCCCTAAAAGGAGTAGTTCCACTTATGGAACAGTAAATATAGTTTGTGCACAAGAAATATGTGCTACCTGTAACTTCCGTACAATGTATCATAAAAATCTTTTAGATGGGAGAGAAGTTATTAATTCTGTCTAAATGCACCCATGTAATGGGATAGTTTTTCTTGTGCAAACATAATCAGAGTTTGTACACAAATCATATATGCCACCTGTAAGTCATGTACAAAGTTTCATAACAATGCGTTAGACTGCAGAGAAGTTATTAATTTTGTCCATCTAACCATTTGCGTTGTGATTCACTGTGAGTTTGTTAAGGTTAGATAAAAATGTGTCCAATGTATTTTAAACCGTTATTCCATATTCTATGAATTATTTTGTAGGCCTGAAACACTCTCACAGTGATTAAAAACTTCCTTAGTCAATGATTATTTTCTGCTGTTAAGCCAAACCTGGAACAGTTACCGTATGCCCCACCACTGAAAAAAATTAATTACTGATAAATGCGCAATAACGCGAAAACTTTAAAACAAGGATTCAACACTCTAAATGTGATGTATTAAATGGTAAAAGAGTTGTTGTAACCGGACGTGACCCGCTATACTAAAACTCACATTAAATTTGGAGAACTTTAAAAACATAAGTTTTTCAATTGTAAAATTTAAACCCTACTGGAAGAAGGAAAATACTTTATAAACTTGTAATTGAAGTTACATTACTGAGAACGTATATATATGAACAAATTCCATGTTCCAGAATACAATAAATCACTAACAATTGACTCTTTTTCACCCACATAGTACGCCTCTCTCTCTACGACTGAACCGGAGCTAGAAGTGTTAGGAAGAACTCAAAGATTATACCCTTCTAAATATAGTTTTCCGCTGATAAATCAGTAAAAGCTATTACTCATAACGTTCTTCAAATATTAAAGAACACGAATTCATATTCACCTATGCCATCGTTTCTCAAACTTTTCTGAAGTGGGGACCACTTTTTTAAGTCAGAACAGTTCCGCGAACCACCTTACTCTTGTTCCCTTCAAAAGTAAATTTATCATTTATGTAGAATATTTTAATATCAATATACTTACATTTTAATGTAGAAATAATTAATTAAAATTAATTTAATTAAATTAATTTTATATTAGTATAAACTAATTAAGTTAATGTTAATAGAAGAAAATTTCCTTATATCGTCATCTGCAAATAGAGAAATAAAAAATTAATGCAGAAATATGCCCGATTTTCAACAAGTAAAGATGCAATTTTGCATGCTCTATTATTGGTGTACGACGTACAGTACGTGACCATTTCAATGTGCAAACTATTAAGAAAGTCATCAATACATGAAAAGATTCGGTACTTTGGTCCCCTGTTGTGAATTCGGGTGGTCCCTGGCTGGGTTACAGGCTCAGCACCAGATTTGAGATTAGAGTGGGAAGTCGATAGTCGGGTAGGGTAAATAAATTTCATTAAATGTCAATACTGGGAGAAAAAGTGAAAGGCGATTGCCATGTGTCATTTACAAACTCTGAGATTTTCAGCTGTAGTGTGATACGCAATTCGTTTGAATTATATTTTTTCTTCTGTCTTTCTTTTTAAGAACCACAAGGCCAGACCTCGAGGACCACAGGTGGTCCGCGGACCATAGTTTGAGAAACGCTGACCTATGCATACCTGATCAAGTCGAAATTTGATTTTTGTCCACCTAGATCGGGAAGTTGCACACTGTGAGTAGTTTTAAATTTATGAAAAGGAACATCAAATCTTTTTGGACTTCTCGCCCCTTTAAACGAGTCACATCTGTTCGCATATCATACATTGTTGTTGCACCTTTTCTACCCCTTTTGTCAGTATAGCATTATACAAACGCATATAAATGAGAACAACATACAACAAGGAAGTTGCATATTTTGTTATTCGATTCATGGAAGTCTTATTTACTTTCGCCGGGAATCGATTGCTGGTTCATTAGGTTTATAACTACAATTAATAGCGTTACACAATGAGAAACTTGAGTCGATGCAAGATGATGAATAAGACAGAGGAACATTTAGGCCACTGAAGAGACGTCCTATATTGACATAATGCTGCTCTGGCATTTGTATTTAAACTTGACGGATGTTGTCTAATATTTCAGACCATTCTGCTATGTACAGTCTAGCTGTTCAATATCGGAATACAATATATGGCATAGCTTCGCTTCACTTCCTGCTTAGGAAGACAATGTTCCTTAAACTAGGTTAGCTCTCCCTTCCTTAATCTTCTATCCGCAGACCAATCAGTCATCGTTAAGGACTCTACGCAGGGTGACAGTGGATAATTAAATTGCTTCAAGATGGAAAATCACATTCAAGCCTGCGGAGATGGCTACAATGTGTTTGAGAATCTCTGACATTAAGGAAGTATCGAAATAGGAGGATGAATGTTATTAAAAATGATTCAATACTTATATTAAGAAATTTGTAACAAGAACTATATCCTACTTTATATACTCATTCATTTCGCAGAACAGACGACATATCTCTTCTAATAATTTGTGTAATATATAAAATTAGAAAGTAGGCCTAGTTAAAAAAAACCTGTTAAAACTGATACTATGAAATATCTCCATCAGATTTGACTAAATAATTTATTCACAGCAGAATTTGACTAATTAAAACGCATAAATAAAGCAGCAAAGGAAGAAGAATATCAGATGTAAAACAGCTCGAAATGCTGAATGACAAGATTGCTGAAGCAATTGAGAAGAACAAAAGGGCATGTAAAATATATTTCACACAGCCACAGAAGCAGACAGAAAAGTTTATGAAGAAACTAGAACTATAGTTAGCTATATATAACATTATAGAAATTGTGGTTCAACAAGTGGAAATAGATTACATCAGTCTTGCGATGGTCAGTAATACTTTCGGGCGAGAGCTATTTTATGCCCGCAGCGCGCGCGCTGAGCTCTTTTACCTGTAAACATTGCTAAAGGATGTACAGATCTTAGAACACAGAGCATCATGACGGAACAAAGGCGCTCATACAATAAAGTTTCAAGAAAGAGTGGAAGATACAATATTTATGCTTCGAACATGGCGATGAAGGCCAGTGTTTGTGTAAAAAAAAAAAATATATCATTTGCAAAAACAGCAACATAAAACGGCATTATGAGACGCAAAATGAAAAAAATATATATAAGCATTATTCAGGAGAAGAGAGAAATAAATTGATTTCGGAACTGACATTGAAGATAAATTAATTTACATTTCGGTCAGTAGAATGTATCTAGATTCCTTTTATTTCTTTATTTTAAATGTATTGTTGATGTTTTATTTGTTGCTTGTTTCTGGATATTTACTTTTATTAGACTACGCGTTTCTTTAATTTATAAATAATATTTTATCTTTGATTGCACTTTAACTTATATTATTACTAAGCTCAAAAAGCCAAGTCACTTTTATTTCAATAACTATTTTCAAGATTTTGAGCAAATATGAACTAAACATTTTGAAAACTTTGATGCAAGGAGCTATTTTTAGTAACGTCAATATAAAATATACTTAAAAATATAATTTTAAAACTATTAGACCTAATTACACAAAATTTTGCACAAATATTATTATAGATCTGTTTATATAGTTTAAATTTCACTAATTTTTGACTGAAAATTGTGGAAGTTTTAAGAGTCATACATATCCCCTTAAACGATTGACCCCAAAAATTACAATGGCTCTCAATATCTTAATTTAATCAATTTGTTTTTTTGTGTTACGTGCATCTCACAAATCACTCTAAGAAAACTCATTACATAATCACGACTGGAGACTAAGGACTACATTTTCAAATCATGCAATCAATATACTCTATTTCAATCAATATTTCTATTATTAATTTTTCAACAAATACTCAAAAGTACTTAGAGATCACACACGTCAAGCAGGTAGACCCTATTAGTTTCTCCTAATCAATGAAGTGAAGTATTTACATAATAAATAATTGCTTTTAACAATAAAATGGTTTACATACAATTAACTTTTCCTATTTCTCTTTTTGTTCCTAAAAAAACCCTTCCCTTTGCGATTTGTTTATATATGTACATGTATATTAAATGACTGAGTAATTAGCCCTATTACATACCCAGAAATTTAGTAACGCAAGTTATTGTAATAATTGCTGCCTTTATTCGCTGCATGTGCATGTACGTTACAGTGGATGCGCTATGCGCTCGTGATCAAGGTCGAGCTCTTATACTATGATTGGGAGCTAACATCGCCTCATCCCTACCGTAAAGGAAGAAGAATATCATATGCAAAGCAGCTCCAAATCCTGAATGACAAGATTTCTGAAGCAATTGAGAAGAACAAAAGGGCACTGTAAAATATATTTCACACAACCACAGAAGCAGTCAGAAAAGTTTGTAAAGAAAGGAGAACTATAGTTAGCTATATAAAACATTATAGAAATTATAGTTCAAAAAATGGAAATAGATTACATTAATGCAGAAAACAATGGTCCTGCTGTTTATGAGGAAGACACAGTAGCAATAGAAGAACTGAATAAAGCTCTGGCCAAAACTGAGAATAAAAAACAACAGAACAAGTTGGAATAAATACCAAATTATTAAAATAAGCTATCATGTTACTATAATTTTGTAATATGTGCTAGAAAAGATGTCCCAGAAGACTGGTGAGCGGCACAATTAATAATATAGATATATGAGTTTGATACCGCCTACAAGTTATACACCTACGCAAAAATATTAAAACGGCGTAACCAAAACATTCCTGAAACATTAATTTCAGAAGTGTAAAATGGTTTTAGTAAGAATAAATTCTGCATTGACAAATTTTTAATTATTAAACAGATCACTGAAAACGTGCAGAGTTTAAGGAAAGAGACACGTATAGCTTTCGTTGACTTTGATAAGTGTTTCTAAAGTGTAAATAGGAATGTATTTGCAGCTAATATTGAAGAAGGAAGATGTCCATATTCATTTATAAAAGCTGTATGAAGCCTTTATCACTGATCAGAAATAGTTGTAAAAATAATTATAAAATATAAAAGATTTTATTTCTTAATCAGAGTCTTTATCAAGGATGTAACGTATTACCTAACAGTTTTAATTTTTACATTGTTGACTTAGAAAATGGAAACATTTAGCAGTTAACGGGTTCAGAATATCGAGAGACAAAAACCTAAATATATTCTTAATAACTCACAATTTATTTGTCATCAAAGATACAGAAGTTGCCTTACAAAGATAATTTTTTCTAACTAAAAAAATTTGTGAAGAACAAACAGGTGAACTGAGATGATGATGATGATGATGATGATGATGATAATAATAATAATAATGAAATTAGAGAATATGTTAGAGGCCATATGCGTAGTTCAAGCAATAGCTTGTTAGGCTTTTGATCCGAATCGTGGGTGCTATTGTCGCTTGGGCTAATTATATGTTTTGGATATTTCCATGGTTTCTCCCAACTGCAAAGCGAATGTCAACTTCTTCATCTCGTCAAATAAGTACTATCTCACTATTACTAATTCCACCTTGTGTTTAATAGAGGGTCGTTAATTATGACTCAAAAACGACTTCTCCATTCAGTTGCTTAGATAATTATATTATTTACTATGAAATTACGACTAACGTAATAATAACAATATAAGTTCCACATGGTTTGTTGAAGAATTAATGAAACTATAAAACCTTGGTTTTTCTGAACCGACGCATGCGACGTGCGAGGTCCGCCTCGCACAAATCAGGACTACTCGAGAGATAGTGAGTGGTTTCTATAACTGCGAGATGCGAGGTCTGCGCACCTCGCAGTTATAGAAACCACTCACTATCTCTCGTGTAGTCCGGATTTGTTCGAGGCGGGCCTCGGACGTCGCATGCGTCGGTTCAGAAAAACCAAGGTTTAAGAAATGAAACATACAGAGAGACAAAAGATACTTACAAAATTATCGTAGCCCCTATACTCTCTTACGGATGTGAATTGTGGACAACTAAAAAACAAGAAAATAAAATTCAGGCCACGGAAATTTCTCTAACAAGCCAAAGGATGTAACAAACAAGATCACGTAACGAATAGTCTAACAATATCCGAAAAGAATTTAATATCAATAAAATGAACGATAAAATATAGTCATAAAAAGAAATTGCGGAACAGATATTTATGTTGTCTAATTCGTGAAGAAAAAGAAGAAAAACAAAAAGTAGCAGTAGCAGTAGCAGTGGAGTAGTAGTAGTAGCAGTAGTAGTAGTAGTAGTAGCAGTAGCAGTGGAGTAGTAGTAGTAGTAGTAGCAGTGGAGTAGTAGTAGTAGTAGTAATAATAGTAGTAGTAGTAGTAGTAGTAGTAGTAGTAGTAGTAGTAGTAGTAGTAGTAATAATAGTAGTAGTAGTAGTAGTAGTAGTAGTAGTAGTAGTAATAATAGTAGTAGTAGTAGTAATAATAGTAGTAGTAGTAGTAGTAGTAGTAGTAGTAGTAGTAGTAGTAGTAGTAGTAGTAGTAGTAGTAGTAGTAGTAGTCACATTGGCTAACAAGGTTATAATTGTAAAATTTTAATGCAGTAATTTCCTTAAGTCGTCCAATTTTTAAACAAATAAGGTACACAAATTATATTATAGGTCAATGGATTAAAAATTCAAAAGCTACTGTATCTAATGCTTCTTATAGCACATATAATTAAGACAATTTACTAAATTTATTTAATACTATTTGAATTATTGTGAATATTTACTATTTGTTTGTGAAATTACGAAGGTAACTGTACTCACAAGGATGTAGGCCCACCGTAGTGCAACACGAAAGCTTTTCCGTCATATCTCTAGAACGATTTACTGAAGATCAAATTCTCTGTCAAAACTAATGCTCTCCTCAAACTATGTTGTAACAAACTGATTAAGTGACGATGGAAAGACAGGGCGTTGTTCAACGATAACAATCTACTAGTATCATTATGTTTTCATATTTTTGCTTTCGAAGAAACGACTTTTTCAAAGAGCTTAAGAAGAAATAGTTCCTTGATGTTGTATGTTATTCAAATTCCTACTCTTCCTCTATAATAAAGTATCAGTTGAGCAAGCAAAGAAGATCTTGTTAATTAAAACGCTAATACGTTTGCATTTCTTTGCTTTCGAAGAGACACGTTGTCAAAGAACTTATTGAAAAAACGAAGAGTTCTTTGATGTTGCATTTTATTCAAATTCATATTCTTTCTCTATAATAAAATTACATCAATTCAGTAAGCAAACAAGATCATGTTAATTAAAATCCTAATTAATGTAAAATAGATATTGTGTACACTCTTAGACAAAAAAAATGACCGGGATCCGGATTCTATGTCCGATTCGGAAGACTTCGGGTGCATTCGTCAGAGCATGATACACACGCGGACGAATTTCTTCTGTCGTAAACGTTTCCAACACTCCACTGTCACCACTTTATATAACATGCTTCTTAAAGAGAAGATTCGTCGTCTCTCTCGCATAGCGCAGTCGGTAGCATTGTGGTATTGTATTCGAAAAGTTTCGAGTTCGAATCTCAGTCTATACTTCATTTTTTTCATTCGCTTTTTTTTTACTTCTTGTATACTGATAATAACCAGTATTGTGAAATATTTAACAAAAAGTTAAATATTTACAAAGGGCAAGTTAGATACATAATAGCAATCCTTTCCCTTGTATCTTGTATTTAAAGAGACTAAACGAAATCTTATCGGATATAAATAAATAAGCATAAACCTTAAGTAAAAGAAATCCTTCTTGGATATGAATAAACAAACATAATCCTTTTCTGTGCATTCAACAAAATAAAGAAATACATCTGGAAGACCAATAAACAAAAAACAAAATAGACAAAAAAATTCAACACCGGGCATGTAATCCCTCCGCATCTATAACCGCCTGCATCCTACGGGGTATGGATGCGATCAGGCGTCTCAGGTACTGTCGACGTGAAGATACACGATCCAAGCGTCCTCGATAACATTCCAGAGTGCATCTTTTGTGGTCGGCCGACGTGGCATTGTATTATCATCGCGTTCACAGTTTTCTTCACCTCCGACCACACATTTTCTAGGACATTCAGATCTGGTGAACAGGGAGGCCATTCTATCAGTCTGATATATGGCCTCTCTGAAAACCACCTCATGACCTCGCCACATGTGTGAACACGATGATTATCCTGTTGAAATATGATCTCATCATCATCAGGATATATCATCCGTACAGAGGGAAGCATAACGTTTTCCAGTAAGACCTTTCATTGATGGGCATTAAGATTTCCGTCGAGCAGCCATAGAACACCCAGGCCGTCACTGGACATCCAGCCCCAACATGGAACAGATACAAGGCCACTGCGAAAGCGAGTTGTCACATGCGTAGGATCGTATCGGGATCCTCGTGAACGGTAGACTAACCTATTTGCCGCCCGTAATTGTCAGAGGAAAAAGTAACTTCGTCTAAAAATATTACCTTATTCCAATCGAAATCAACATTTTTCTCTGCAAATGCAAGGCGGAATGATCTGTGGTTATCAGTGATGCACCCTTTCATTGCTGCCACTCTTGGATAACGTCCTACGTCCCGCAGACGCCTTATGACAGTGCGAGAAGATCCAGGGAAACGGGCATTTACTTTAATTGAAGAAGTGGGTTCGCTTCTACTTCTGCAACTAAAGCAGCGTCCTGTGCACGAGTTGAAACACGTCTTCTACCGGAACCTGGCTGACGATGTTCAATTTCTTCTCTGGATAATCTCGCTCATCTTCTAGCTGTGGAATCGTGCATTCCTAGTCGCCTACCTGCCTCAGTAGCAGAAAATCAGGTCTCCCTCACAAGAGAGAAAAGCTTGTCTACACGTATCTGGCCTATGTCTTCTGTCAGCCATGTTACCCCTAATAATTCTAATAATTACAAGAGAGAATGGTTGTTTCACTTTTAATATGCGCAGTTACATGTGCGCAGAACTATGTTTGCTTTCAGAAGTTTCAAATGTCTCTAAATGAATTACACATCAATATAGAAATAATAAACATCTGACGTCCTTACGGGATACACGACGTTGAATCGCCTACACTAGAAGCAAGGCTGTTACCACGGAGCTATTACCCTAGATCATATTTATATTATATACCCTGATTGCTCTGCGTTATAGTCTTTGACGGTAACAACTTTTGTCAGGTTTATTATGCTGCCATCTAGTTGTTACATAAGGAGTCACGTCATAATTCCCATTTGAATTCCATTAGCGACTGTACTGCCATCTCGTGTTCGTTTACGGCGGATGTGTGGCGATCCTGACGGTTGTTCTCTTCAAAGTGCAACCGATTTTATCATAGGAATGAACAGTCTATATATGATTTGGGCTATTACAAAGCAGATACGTAACGGCACTATTTACGAGTGTAGCCTACATCTGGAACGCATTGGTTTTGTCTTTAACATTATTCATCAAGTTTTTGCAATACTATTAACATTATGATGATGATGATTATTATTATTATTATTATTATTATTATTATTATTATTACTATTATTATTATTATTATTCTCGTGTTTGTATTACTGTGAAACGGCTAACAACTGCCGAAATGAGATTCATGAGAAAAACTGCTGGATACTCCCTTCTCGAACATCATCGGAACGTAGATATTCTGAAAGAATTAAAGATTGACTCTATTGTTCATTATCTGCAGCAATACTGGCTTCAGTGGCAGGCACATGTCAAGAGGAGGATCGCTCTAGAGGTCCAGGCAGATTTTGTCGTATGTCCCAAGAGATAAAAGAAATTTAGGAAGACCTAGGAAACGCTGGCAAGAGACCGTAACAGATCCACTGGGGCCTAAAACTTGAAGGCTGATGATAATGATGATGAAGATGAATAGTATCTATTATTGTCATTATTCTCGTTGCACCACCACCACCACCACCACCACCACCACCACCACTTTTTTATTTAATTTTTCAACTAATCCAAACTCCTGTGCACGTTAATAAATGTATCATTCGTTTCCAGCTAGAGAAAAAAATAAAACGAAACAAAGATATACTTATATGAAGGCGGATACGAATCCGGGTTTTCTGCGTGTGAAGTCAGAGTTTTACCACGGAGCTATGACACACACACCGTTCAAACCGTTGTTTGCCGGTATAAGAGTATGTTCTTGGATCTCGTTGGTTTCGTCCTTGCTACTCTGATTTTAGTCTTGTGTATCAGGCGCACAGCCGACAAATTTACGCTTCAAGAGTCCGGTCATTTTTTTTTTGTCTAAGAGTGTACAAGATTATGAAACATACATGATACTAATACATTATGAATTAGTCACTTTTTCATGCATTTATTTTCGGCTATAAATATACACATTTATGTAAAAATTCATGTACTGTATGCATATTTAGGAAGAAAAAGGGTTGTTTAGTTCTACGATAAGATTACTGGATGAAAAATTACCGTGTGTTTACTATTTGTTACATTTCCCAGTTCTACTCTTTTCATGTTACTACGTATAAAGAATGATTATTATATCAAAAGTCTTTTGAAGAACTATCAATGAGTGCAACAACAGAGATTAAGATGAAATCATTGCCAAGTTGCTCTTATATAGCTGTAACAATTATAATTACGTATGTTTATAATGATCATTGTTGTAAATATTGCACAGATTAATGTACATATACCAGTAATATGTGTTTCTGTATAAAATTCGGGCTCAAGTAATATCAACTAGAGTAATTCGATAACTTCTGCTGTGGTAATGGATTGTCAGCTTTAAGATAGAGGCACGTGATATGCGAATAAATAAGTTTTGACTTCGAGTCGCTT
The DNA here is from genome assembly GCF_040183065.1 of Periplaneta americana. Taxonomy (NCBI): domain Eukaryota; kingdom Metazoa; phylum Arthropoda; class Insecta; order Blattodea; family Blattidae; genus Periplaneta; species Periplaneta americana. The sequence continues at coordinate 93,921,859 of NC_091132.1, forward strand.
AAGTTTTGTTTTCGTCGCAGGCGGTATAACGTGTCACAAATTTTCTTGTTAGCGAGAGATCTGACAGTCGATTCCTTCGGGATTTGCCCTCTTTCGAAAAGGATCACAATTTTACTTTAAAATAGGCGTCGTTAAGTATTGTGAGATATTGAGGAGGTGAGTAGTGCTTTTGAAAATGTGCACAGAAAAGTGTTTGAAAGAAGTTTTGCGGATTTATTAATTCAACGATCTGTTGGAAAACCATTAAAAAGATGGCATGATACTATTGAGATAGACCACTAGGTCTAGTCTTCTAGAGGAAGTGAGCATCCAAACTCATCAGCCAGCAGTCCAGATTTCAATTCGATTTAGCATGTGTGGGATAATGGTTGATCATCTTGTTCACAGACATGTTTTTGACAAACCCCAATTGAGGTGCTGGGTGCAAGAAGGGCATTTTAGAGGACGTGCCCTTTCTGAGTAAAACGCTTTATTGTGTTCTCTGATCTGTTATGCATATGATCCCCAAGTTGTAGTTCAATACTGTGATCATAGAGGTCAGGAGTATCCAAAATGTAAAGGCGTGCATAGATCACATTATTATAGTTTGAATTTTTAACAACAATTTTATCAAAACTTGCATTTGAGAGAAGTGCATTTCTTGCACCCAGCCCCTAAATTGTGAGCTGCTATCCTAGAGAATTGAGAGAATATTGCCAAAATTACAACGAAAACCTGATCGCTAACATTTCCAGAAAAATGCAGCCATAATGACAGCTAGAAGTCTTACACGTTATGGTCTTGTGGGAGCATTAATTAATTAATTAATTTAGTTATCTATTTGCTTTTCCAATTCACTGCGGGCTAAAGCAGGGAGATGCACTGTCACCTTTACGTTTTAACTTCGCTCTAGAATATGCCATTAGGAAAGTTCAGGATAACAGAGAAGGTTTGGAATTGAACGGGTTACATCAGCTTCTTGTCTATGCGGATGACGTGAATATGTTAGGAGAAAATCCACAAACGATTAGGGAAAACGCGGAAATTCTACTTGAAGCAAGTAAAGACATAGGGTTGGAAGTAAATCCCGAAAAGACTAAGTATATGATTATGTCTCGTGATCAGAATATTGTACGAAATGGAACTATAAAAGTTGGAGATTTATACTTCGAAGAGGTGGAAAAATTCAAATATCTTGGAGCAACAGTAACAAATATAAATGATGCTCGGGAGGAAATTAAACGCAGAATAAATATGGGAAATGCCTGTTATTATTCAGTTGAGAAGCTTTTGTCATCTAGTCTGCTGCCAAAAAATCTGAAAGTTAGAATTTATAAAACAGTTATATTACCGGTTGTTCTGTATGGCTGTGAAACTTGGACTCTCACTTTGAGAGAGGAACAGAGTTTGAGGGTTTTTGAGAATAAGGTTCTTAGGAAAATATTTGGGGCTAAGAGGGATGAGAATGGAGAAAGTTACACAACGCAGAACTGCACTCATTGTATCCTTTACCTGTCATAATTAGGAACATTAAATCCAGACGTTTGAGATGCGCAGGGCATGTAACACGTATGGGCGAATCCAGAAATGCATAGAGAGTGTCAGTTGGGAGACCAGAGGGGAAAAGACCTTTGGGGAGGCCGAGACGTAGATAGGAAGATAATATTAATTTGAAATGGATTTGAGGGAGGTGGGATATGATGGTAGAGACTGGATTAATCTTGCTCAGGATAGGGACCAATGGCGTTCTTATGTGAGGGCGGCAATGAACTTCCGGGTTCTTGAAAAGCCAGTAAGTAATTAAGTATTTAGTTATCTATTTATTTATTTATTTATTTATCTATTTATCTACTTATATATTTACTTATGTGTGTATTTATGTATTTAATTAATTAAACATGTGTTCTATAATTGGTACTGTTGGATTGAAAAATCGTAAATGTTATTTATCGTACTAATTTTGCGTTATAAAGCAAGTTGCAAGACTTTCAGGCTAAATGAGGGTATTTTATAGCACCAAAATGCTTTAAATGTTCAAATTAATTGCTTTATAATTTCTTACAAAACAATTTGTTATCTTTAATACCATTGTGTTGAATTCCAATAAGTAAATGTATAATATAAAATGATTTCCATCAAATGATTTATCAATATTAAAGCAATAACAAATAATTCCATCATAAAAATTTGCTAATGTTACATATAATTTATGCTATCTTGCAAACGTTTTCGCCAATTCATATCTCAATATACGTACATTACAATCATGTTCAGAATTAAAACATGTAAATTAGATAAACATTATGTAACATTTATAAATTAGCAATAGCTGTGGTAATTATTATATTACATACGATTGAAGTCATCCAGTATTTCATTTAGTGGTTTACTTACAATAATTTTGTAAGTTTGAAATCAAAAACGTGTTGAGAATTAATAACAGTTGTAACCACCATTCGTTATTAAATTGTTAATTAAAATGTCCATTTTTAATATTGCGCGTTATAACAATTAAAACAACTATTACTGTACATGGTGAAGAATTACACTCATATATCAATAAATTATCGAGTTTAAATTTGAATAATCAAAATTCAACGTATTTGATGGTTAGAATTATATTCTGAGCGTACTAAAGTGTTTACCTTAAATGTTTTACATGTTGGTCGTAACTAAAGGATGTGGTTGTATTTGTTACAAAACTAGTACAGGGACATCATTTTATTTTTACTAACATTTTTTATTAACCTCGCTATACCTTTAGAGAACCGGAAACACGGTTTGCTATCCCCTTCCACGATTGTAGTTCGATGATACTGGAGTACAACACAAACAAATCACTTTACTAGGTATAGGAGGGAAGAAAGATAGTTCAGCCAGTTACGTAAACTAGGAAATATCGCAATTTTGAGTTTTATAATTTTCATTAGGTTTTTGTTTAATCAAAATACAGTACTGTATTAAGAATAAGTGTTTTACTCACGAACTGAGTTATCCATGCGAATGTATTCATTATGCAGTGTATATTATACTGTCTAGAGCACATTAGCGTACAATATAGAGAATGAAGTTCAATTGAAAAATAATCATAATATGGATATTTAAACACATTTTTGAAAATGGTAGCCGTTCATTTCCATACAGGCTTCAGTTCTTTTGTGCATATTATCGCACTACAGACTATTGCATCTAATTCCAATTGCCAGTTTCGTCCTTCGTACTAGTAAGTCATGTTGAAATAATTCTGTACCTATTCTATAAAAGAGTACCTTACGTAGTGTAAATTCAATCTTCACTTCTGTCCGACACGCACAGATAAAATTACTCAGACATGCTATCTACTGTCCGTCCAAGTAGTTATGCCGCAGGATCGTAGAAAGAGGGGAATTTATGTTACAGCTAATTACTTAACGAGGCCCTTTTATTTAAGTTATTTTAAATAGTTGTATAATATTACGTAAACGTCCAATTCTTAACAGAAATTAATGCTTTCAGAAAAGAGTTAAGACAGCCCAGCTCTTACAGAGGGGCGAGCAGAAGCAGGTGGGGGAAATCGGGATGCGACGTAGGTAAACGGACGACAGTATCTGTGCGAAAATGATTCAATATTGAAAGCTCTTTCGTCACTGGAAAACGCGAACATATTTCTGGAACGTACTATATTCACTAACTCAGAACTGTTTACTATATGCGGTTTGGTTCTGTGTGGAGGACAGTTGGAATTTCATTAGTAGAAGGGGTGGGTGTGAAATACATTAAAAAACTCAGGTACAATAAAAATTGAAGTAAAAATAAAATGATGTCCCTGTATTTCTATTATAGGAACATTTATGTTGTGGTGTCGTATTAATTTAGTGGTATGAAACAAGATTTCGTTCACCTGTAACTAGTTTTCATTTCGATTCATCACCGTGGATCAGTCAAATTGGATTGAGATGAATATTACCCATCGGTTAAAAGTGGCTAATTGTATATTTCATTCTGCCTTCAGGTTGTGATTGCACTACAGGAGTCAGAGTTCAGTTATATCTCTAAATAGAAATACATTTAGAAACATGGTAGCTTAGCGATTTTTTAAAGGTGAGTGTGGCTATTTAATATTAGCGTAAGTTGTATGATCTTTAGAGATGCCGGGTATAAATTATCACAATTCCTATATAAAAATGCACACTACTGTACACAGGTTCCAGAGAATGACTTTGTATGTGCGATATTCGATGAATTTCGGGAGTATTGTCGATGCTGGAAAGATACCTGCGACAAGACTATTAGTATCTGAGAAATGATCATGGTGTTAATCTACGATAAATTTTCTGTGACATAATAATACATTATTCAACGAGCCTATAATGGTAGTAATTAAGACGCGAGTATGTTTCATAATTTTCATACGAGCGTCTTAATTACTATTATAGTCAAGTTTCATACAAATTTTTATGCTCGACCATATTTCTAACTTGAAATTATTCATAAGTATTCATGTTATTCTTATCTGACTGAGTAGTGGAACTGACCTTGTGCAATAACTTGTAAATCGTGAGATGTGCGCAGACGCGAAAGTATTGATTTTCTCGAGAAACAAATGTCGACATTGACCTTGATATAATCTAGAGAGTAAAATAAACACTAATCTTGATATAACCTTGAAATTGAATTAGACATTGAAAAACGAGATGACAAATTGAATTTATATATATTTTGATGTACCGAAGTACATATGATATTTCCATGCAGATATTCTGCGTCATCATTGAATTTAACTGAATATTATTTTAATTAACGCTAATTATTACAGTAACAGAACTAGTTGTCTTTCGATTGCATATCCGAGAATAATCGATACTTGCGCTTTCATATTGCTACAATGGTATTTTCTGATTGGTGGAACACCTGAACTTTAATGAATAGGTGTACTTTAATCAGGTCCATTAAAGGGCTGCTACCAGGAGTATAATTAGTACATTTCGGCATTGTCGAGCATAAAGTTATTTAATGCTAACACCTGCCTAAGTCATCAGAAAATTAACTCATATGCATGATGTACGTATTTAATACTCTATATATATATATATATATATATATATATATATATATATATATATAGAGAGAGAGAGAGAGAGAGAGAGAGAGAGAGAAACTAAATTTAACAATTGACACAAAAGGAAAAAAATAATGTGAATTGGAAAGTTAAAAATTTATACGTTATGGTAGATCCTTCGCTGTTGCTTTAATTCAAACGTTGCCGAATTATTATACTTTCGCAATAGGAATGGAGATTTACTTTCTTTCCTAGTAATTGAGGATATGTTACTTAGCTTATGTCTTTTTAATTTGTTTTGAGCGGTGATCTGAGCTTTGCCGATGTCTTATTAGTTGAGAAGTAAACTTATCGCTACTTGTAATGTCTAAGGCAGGCATGTCAATTGATGCCCGCAGGAGCAAGCGCGCGCTTTAGAGCCCAGGAGAGCCTGAGCGCTTTACAGACGAAAGAGGTGGTGTATGCCGCTTGGTCGAGCTATATTCAGGGATGGCCAGCACTGATTCAATAGATAAAGGGACGAGAACTTATTAAAACTGTATCCATGTTAATTTTTAGATTTGCGTAAGAAGTATAAGTGCATTATAAGAATGTAAGTTTTAATTGTAATGCTCATTTTTCACAAGTTTGATTTTTTTTATTCAAAAGAAATATTTTCTCAACTTTTTGTATAGAAAAGTGAAATTTTCAGGTATAGGCCTATTTATTTAGTAGCCTTACAGAATGTTTTCGTAAATCTTATATACTATATATACGTATTACTGAAGATAGTGTATTGAAAATTTTGATAATATTCGCATGAAAATTGTTTGTAAGATAGTGTATTGAAAATTTTGAAAATATTCTCATGGAAATTGTTTGTAAGGAAATGAATTAACAAAGCAACTACTCTTACATCATAAGCAAAAGATGCGTGCCCATGTGTTGTAAAAATGTCAGCTCTATAGCTTCAGCAGATTTCGAGAAAATAATTTAATATTCTGATGATAGGAAGTTGTTCACAAACATCACCTTAAAAGCATAATGCGATAAGTGTTATGTTATGTAATATTAGTTACACTTAAAACAGATACAGTACCTAGGTAACTTTGCTTTGTACTATAATATTGTTTTGATTAGTTTATTGATTACTTTTGTAAGGCTAATGATACCATCAATATAAATTCCAACTTATCATGTCATACTCAATCTCTTTCTTTGGAATATCACTTTCTTTATGAATGATGTGTTTCATCCACTTAATACAGTATAATATTAGCCTATACTGCTATGGAATTTAAGTGAATATTCCTTCTTAACTCTCTATTATGTTCTTAAGATTTAAAACACAAGTGCAATATTAAGAAATCAGTGTTAGTACTTTTTTTTTACAGACAATATACATAATATTAAACAGAAAGAAGCCATTTAAAAATAACGACATAAAATTTCACGTTCCGTTTGAAGTTTGTGCACCACTGTTTTCTTAATCCAACAGGTTGCTTATTCATATACTCAACCCTTCCTCGTTCCATACTTAGCGCTTGCTGCCCGCGCACGACGTCAAGGTCAGAAAAATGCGCTTGCTTTGACATCACTGGTCTAAGGTGTTGATTCAAATGTTAGAGTGGGATAGAACAAGATATTCCCTCACAGCAAACTTTATAATAATTATTATTTCCTTTAATTACAATATTGCTTAACACAGATACAGTAAATGAAATTATTATGCACGAGCATATGCTCATTTCGGGTATATATTCATATGCATCATATCAAATGTAAATCTATACTAATAATAAATCTGTAGCCGAAATTTTTCTGGTAATTTTCGATTTTCCAAAAGTAATTGGTTCTAACATATATAATTAACCACCCTGAAGCCGAAAATGGCTTTTTTTTTATTTTTGTCTGTCTGTCTGTCTGTTACATTTTCACGCGATAATGGCTGAACGGATTTCGATGAAAATTGGAATATAAATTAAGTTAGTTGTAACTTAAATTTTAAGCTATATGGCATTCAAAATACATTATTTAAAAGGGAGGTTATAAGGGGGCCTGAATTAAATAAATCGAAATATCTCGCTTATTATTGATTTTTGTGAAAAATGTTACATGACAAAAGTTTTTTTAAACATAATTTGCGATACGTTTTATTCCTTCAAAAACTTTGATAGGACTGATATTTAATGAGATAAATGAGTTTCTAAATTAAAATAACTGCCATCTGAGGCCGTATAATGAAATAAAAAACAAATGACTTCGTACATAAGGGGCCTTGGACAGCAACAATCGAAAGCTATGAAAAATAGCCTACAGAGAATGTTTCTGTGTTTGTATGAAGTAATATCGGAAGCTCAATTAACCGATTTGTATAATTAATTATTATTTCACCATTGGAAAGTGTAGTTTCTCTAGATGGACCTAATGCTATAATGTTATTACAGTAACTTCTGATATAATATAATGTAATGTAAAATTAATATAATATAATATAATATAATATAATATAATATAATATAATATAATATAATATAATATAATATAATATAATATAATATAATATAATATAATATAATATAATATATTATATTATATTATATTAAATAATTTAAGCTACTTGAAGGGTTCAGAACCATAGTGGATCAAACGCCATTTACTGAATACGTAGAAAAGAAGGGTTAAAATTAAGTTATTACCATAATTCAATGGAAACATATAGCAAGTAAAATAAAGTATACACATTAAATCTAAATGATGTCAATGTTCATTAAACTATGGTTGCATGTAATAACAATAATTAAGAACCATGTTAAAGGAATTGTCATTGTACCAAATGAGTGTTCTCTGGACCGAAATGATCGCATTTTAATTATTTAAACACAATTTAAATTAAGTAACATATTAAACGATTTATCCTTCTAACAAACACGAATGTTCCCTGGATCAAATGTCCTATTTTAATTATGTAATTACTCTATATTTATTTCTAATGGTTGCAGCGGAGCGCACGGGTACGGCTAGTTGTGAATAAATTTGAATATGAATTTGAATATTTATACTAGCCGGACTAGGAGTGTGTCTCTCTTATGCTACGCTTTCCTTTTAATTTTCTTAGTTGGTGATATAAAAATAAACCAAATTATATTTCAGTCCCCACGTGTATACATGTAAATAAATGTTATAGGCCTAATCCTCAGAAGATGGATCAAAACGTAAATGTTGGAATTATGGAATAATAATAATAATAATAATAATAATAATAATAATAATAATCATCATCATCATCATCATCATCCGCCTTCAAGTGTTAGACCCCAGTGGATCTGTTACGGTCTCTTGCCAGCGTTTCCTAGGTATTCCTAAATTTCTTCGACCTCTTGGGACATACGACAAAATCTGGCTGGGTCATCTAGAGCGATCCATCCTCTTAACATGTGTCTGCCACTGAAGCCTGTATTACTGCAGATAATGCATAATAGAGTCAATTTTTAATTCCTTCAGAATATCTACGTTACGATGATGGTCGAGAAGAGAATATCCAGCAGATTTTCGCATGAATCTCATTTCGACAGTTGTTAGCCGTCTTTCGTCGTATTTTCTTAGTGTCCATGCTTCACTGCCATAAGCCAAAACTAGTCGTGCGAGAGTTTTGTAGATTTTCAGCCTTTTATGTCTTTGTACTTGGGAAGGTTTGAATACATTGTTGATGGTTTCAGCAATTTTTAGAAATTTTGAGATTTTGTCTTATCATACATCAGTGATGTTTTTTTTTTTTGTTCTTAGACAAGTAACAACTTATCTTCATCCTGTATATAGCAACTCTGAGTTCGTTTAGTGGAATATCTGCAACTGTGTGTGCGATGGAGTCCTTCAACTGATCAATTGCCGTAAATTTGTTGAAGACACTCTTTTCTTCAGACAGTCCCACAATCTCCTGGATTAATATCTGGCAATTTTTCAAGCTAAGTTACGGGAAAGTGTCTACTGGTAACATTAGTACAAAAAATTTAGAAATAAACTCTTCATGGTGATGCAAAAAATCTCATTTGCTTTCTAATAAGCCAATGCCAGAATTTTTACGATTGTGTAGATAATGAAGAAAATTTGAGCAATTAAAATTACCTGTCTCTTACTTTTGAAAGACTCCATACGAGTCTTATAGTTGTGAAAGCAGCTACATCACGATCACATATGTTTACAAAAAACACAAGAAACATTATAGCCTTATTGTACGATTAATTTTAAAATGTGGAACTGTTGCAATATTTAGGAATGGGTTGATAGAAATATACGTAAAATATGAATATTAAAAAAATTATAATTCCTTAAATAATTAGGATTTTACTTTGAATGTGTCTGCTTTAGGAACAATAAATAATGATTTATCTGGTTTTTAAATAACCCATGAGAATTTATCCAGGTTCAGAGCAACACTAATATTTCTTAAGAGGATTATATGTTCAAACAACTTAATTAATGAGAAATATCCAGTTTCATTGTAACAGAAATATTTCTTGACAGTATTTTATGTTCCAACAACTGAAATAATGTGGATTTAACAAGTTTCACACTAACACATTAATATTTCTTAACAGTATTTTATATTCAAACAATTTAGACAATGAGGGCGCATCCAGTTTGACAGTAACATAAATATATCTTAACAGTATTTTATGTTCAAAACTTAGATAATGAGGATGTATCCAGTTTCACAGTAACACAAATATTTTTAACAGTATTTTATGTTCAGAGAACTTATATAATGAGAATTTATCCAGTTTCACAGTAACACAAATATTTCTTAACAGTATTTTTTGACCAAACAACCTAGATAATTAAGGAAAAGTGGAGAAATGTTGCATGTAGAAGGTAGGAAATGCTACCGTGATTGCCCCGGATTTTCCTGAAGTCGGTCCTAAGTACCCCTTTTATACACGAGCCCATTCCCAATGATCACAAGGGCTCGCTCCCGTCCTGGTATACACATTTTCCATCCCATTTTATGCAGACTTAGGACTGCCACATGAGCTCGCTCGGTATAAACATTTTCCTTTCCATTTTATGCAGACTTAGGACTGCCAGCACTATTATTGCTGGATTGATTAAAAAGTTTGATACAGAAGCTTACTTGGTGCAGAGTTACTTCGTCAAAAAAGAGGTATGGTAAAATCTAAAAACGTAAGAGTTTAAAAGCAATGCTTCTCGTATCTCGTTATTGAATGTGTTTTATATTCCATCATTTTATGCAAGATAACGTCTCTTTTTCGTGGGGTTTATTACTCTCCTTTTCGTTTTTGATCTGGTTAGAAGGTGCGTGTCATTTTGAATATTCTTTAAAACTTCAATCAATTGAAAAATATGTGGATGCGGATTGTAGAATAATCCATTCAACTTCGTATGGAACGTTTCGCATTTTTTTGTGGTACGGACGGAGCTTTCTTTCTGTGCCTGCATTTCTGGAGGGAAAGTATTGTTTTCATCTATGTAATTCTGTAATATGTAGTCACAGAAAGCTTCAACTTATTTGTCACATGGCATTATGGAACAAAATCTTCAGAAAAAAACTGTCACCTATTTCTTCGGGTTTGAACAGTGGTAAATTAAAAAAAAAAGCTATATACATAGTATGAGGTCTCGCCATCCTCATTGAATAATCAAGACTACTATTTTTTTGTTTGTAGTCAGCATGTAGATATGTATTAATTTGAGAAAAATTCGTTCCGGTACCGGGAATCGAACCCGCTCTTTCCAACTGAAAGAGAGTACCGGGTTCGATTCCCGGTGCCGGAACAAATTTTTCTCAAATTAATAGATATAAAAAAAAGCTTTTGAGAATAATACTAATTTCGCTGTTATTTTCTTTGTATGTACTACTTAAACCCAATTGCTGAATTTTCTGAGCTAAATGGAAGGAACATCCCTTAATAATGACATTAGACGAAACACTAGACACACCAATATGAATAGCTTGTTCAAAGTCACAAAAAACATATTCGTGGAAAAGTTTGTCCCTATTTCAAGTACTCATTCATCGTATGTTTAAATAATTCGGCATACGTTTGACACTGCTTATTCGGCAAAAGGGAGAAAACCAGTGGCGTATAACAATTCTGAATTTTTCGTCCATTAATTGTGAAAATCACGTGAAATAATTTTGGGTTACTTTTAAGCGTATCATCCACGAATATAGTATCCAACTTACACAATCATTCCAAATTACGTTTGGTTGTGAAAACCACGATATGACTTTCCCTATTACTAACAAACATAAAATGTTCACAAATTTTCGTAATAATTTCAAGTGAATCTAGTGCTCATGAGCTTCTTGTAAACTTTTATGTAGCTTTGGATGTCCCGCACCGCGGCGTCGTGGTCTAAGGCATCTGCCTAGGACTCGCGTTACGGAATGCGCGCTGGTTCGAGTCCTCATGAGGGAAGAAATTTTCTCATGAAATTTCGGCCAGTGTATGGGACCGGTCCCGACCCAGCAACGTGATGCACTTGGGGAGCTACGATAGGTAGCGAAATCCGGTTGCGAATGCCAGCTATAACGGCTGGGGGGATCATCGTGCTAACCACACGATACTTCCATGCTGGTTGGATGATCGTCCACCTCTGCTCCGGCATGTGGGCGTGAAGCCAGCAGGCGGCTGGTCGGTCTAGGCCCTTCACGGGCTTTAGCGCCACGGATTATTATTATTATTATTATTATTATTATTATTATTATTATTATTATTATTATTATTATTGGATGTATCTTACCTCTTGCGTAATAAATGTTATTTTCTATCAGAGTGGCGTCATATGATGTCAGTGTAGGTACGTCTGCTTCCATCAACTGAATGTGTAAAATTTTTATAGGCCGCTCACATAGACCACTGATGGCTTTTCTTTCCACACAGTTACAGGCCAGTTACTTTATGGTGACAGCTCTGGCCTGGCGACGCAGTGGTTTGGGCGAGTTCACTGTTTGTTCGAAGGGGTGTTCCTTTTAGTCTTCCCCTGGCTACGCTAGCGGTCACATCTCGGGAACGTTAGTGTGGGGGTACAGTCGCGCTAAGGACCTACTACACCACCACTGTCTTGTATATTGCAATTTAGTATGTTTGTTACGTACATTTCATTTTTACTTAAATAGTTGTAGTGCTTCTATTTTGTATTGTTTAGTATGTAGTATTTATTGTCTAGATTCACTGCTATTTTCTGTTTGTGAAAATGCCTCCTGTTAGAAGCAAACTGAAAGGTCGGGTATTGCATTCGCAGTCGCGAGAAGTCGTGAGCAACGTGTAGCGCTTTGTGAAGTTAGCGCCGGAAGAAAAAACGTAACAAATGTTGGAAAACTTGTAGCAGAGTTTACCGCTGTGCCAAATAATAAGGGAGACTAAAGACATCGATAATCGGCGCCAAAATCAACTGTGGACAACTTTAATGAAGCTGTCATAAGACGAACCAAAGCACGAGTTCTATATTTCACAGAAATAGCGGCCCACACTTAAAAAATATATATATTATTGAAATTGAAAGACTGTCGACTTTCAGGGAGGTATCTCAACTTTGAGGAAAGTTTTTTGAAGTTAGGATTTCATTGAAAAAAAAAACACAAAATAATCGCCAAATTCTGGTCGAGCATGACAGCATTAGGGCCAAAAGTTTGCGGTATTTGAGGAAAATAAAGAAGTACAGAGAAGAAGGCCGCTTCATCTTTTACATGGATGATGATGATGATGGTGGTGGTGGTGGTGGTGGTGGTGGGAAAGGTAACAGTGAAGCACTGATGAACATTACCGATATTTCCGCACGAGTATATTTCATTGTTAATTAGTGATTAACTGTTAAATATAGTGATTCTATTGCTGCTCAGTGTATTTCCACATTGGTTTACTTCTTTATTGCTTATTATTATTCCGAACTCCTGCTAATTGTATTTCCATTACTTTACTTCTTTATTGTTTATTATTGTTCCGAACCTCCTGCTAATTGTATTTTCATTAGTTTAATACTTTAGTGTTTATTAGTGACTATTGTTCCGGAGTATGAAGTGAACACAGTGACAGGAGCTCAAAATTATGCAGACGCTGCAACGTGAGACTTCATTTCTAATATGACTGTATTTCCCTCCCTCCATTCCCTCCGTCACGGATCGGTCTCCCTCCCACAGTCGAACCTTCTCCTCTCTCGCGTCGACGAGCTGTCACCATAAAGTAACTTGTGTCTGTTCAGTACACTTTCACAGATGTTCTCATGGTTATGTTGTGTAAGACTGTCTATCACTTCCTTTTTGTCATTTACATTTACGAAACACATTTATCATTACAACAAGTCCATCTTTCAGTTCCATCTGCGAGACATATTTGAAAACTGAATCACTAACGAAGTTCTTTGACGTTGACTAAACATAACACACTCTATCACTACAGGGTTTATTTTTCCGTTGTACCACAAGATCACTCAACTAACTGCTCTGCACTGACGCGAGACTCAACAAGGTCCCCGACTGTCGATGGGAAGGGGGTTGGAGCGAGTTCATAAAAAGTGTAGGACAGCGTTTGAGTGCTAGGGCATCCGGACGCTGCCCAGTGTCTGCCCAGGGCGGACCCCCAGTCCTCTCTGTCGCTGAGGCTGTGGTGGTGTACGAATGCGTGCGCTCATCTAGTCTTCCCCTCGTCGTTCGATTATATTCTTGAGGCATTGCTGTATTATGCATTCATTCATCCATATGGTTTACTATCTTTTATGCTCAATTGTTTGGAATAATAATGAAGAGGAAGTACGTCAACAGTCGGCTCAGAATAAATTTAACCCCTCTTGGGAGGGCTTGTATCTTGTCTAATCTGACAACAGTGTTCAATGTTTAATATGCCATATCAATGTAGGGCAAAAAGTACAATATTAAGCATCACTTTGAAGTTAAACATTCTGATAGCCACACTCATATTATCGGCGAAGAGAGGAAGGCAATGATAACGAAAATAAAGGCCGAAATGCAGTCTTCTTACGAGGTAAATATCATTTCAATTAATTAAGGCAATATAATTAAATTAATGGTTAGGTTATATAGTCGGGACGTTGTTATTCCCGGAGTGACTCCTCCTCTTTGCTTACGTCTTAGGAAGTGAAGCCTGTATAAAGTCTAGGTAGGTAGTATCGTTCGCCATTTTTGTTCTTTCGTTGCCGAGATACCATACGAGGAATCTATTTGCCACACCGTTCAACATTATCATGTTGTAGCTCCTATGATAATAAATCAAACGCACTGCAATTCAGCAAATAGGCCTAATTGAGCGGCAAATAACGTCTTCGTGTGCTTTCTGCGAACGCCAATGAAAGAGCCAAAATGGCGGGCGATTATATTAAGTATTTATCGAGCCTTAAGAAATGAATAACGTCTTCATCAGCGAATCACAATACGCACACGTTTAAATGTAGCCGACCTGCAACGCGATTGGCTGCCGGAAATCAGAGCGATGGGACTGTAGTAAGTTTATTTTGAACAGTTGTCAAAAATGTATGAGAATCATTGTAAAGACGTTTGTTGAACTGTTAAAGGATTTTCTGTCCGTTGAACTATGCATGTATTATGTGTATAGTGACAATTAAAAAAATCTTTTTTTTTTTTTTTTTTTTTTTTCATTGAGTGAACAGTTGTCCACGCAAGCTATATTGTTGCCCTGAATATTACCAAAAGTAGCCGGCCTTTTACGGATGGAATGTTTGTTAAGGAGTACATGATTTCAACTTCGGAGATATTATGTCCTTCCCTGCTGACGGTATTCGAGTCAATTAGTCGTTGTCTCCACAAAACAATCTCTCGCCGAGTGCAGGAACTTGGTGAAAATTTTTATGACTCCCTTTTCTGTAAATGTTGAGCAGGCTCCAGTCAAATTCCAAAGAAACTGGTAAGTAGACAGTGGATGCGGGATGACTTAAGGAAAAGTTAAGTTGTTTCGTCGGAGTATATGGCACGTGACGCGCCGTCCGTCTTTTGTGTACCTGGCGAGTACAGCAGCGTAGAAGTATTTAGTACGCGTTGAATATGTTATGCTGATCCGTTCATAAAACGTTAAATTCGCTCAGAGATACGAAATGCAATTAAGAAGTATGAGAGTGACATTTTATGTATTAACGAAGACAATATCGTGTGTAATGTATGTAAAATTGAAATAAAAACCAGAACAATTCACGCTATATAGAAACATTGCAACAGTACATCGCACAGGAAATGCGTTGAAATGAAATCTAAGGAACCATCTACATCATCAACATCATTTAGTTGTGCGGGTCAGTACAAATATTCCTCTAAAGAAATTGAGTGAGCCCCCTTTTAGAGGTTTCTTCAGAAATTCTCTCTATACAAAAACTGTTTAAGCGATAGGGGAAGACGATTCAGCTTCGACAACTTACGAGAATATATAGTTTACTGCAACGCTGATAATTGCATCAATGATGACGAGGACTGAACCTTGCAATGTATGCATTACAGTAGGTTATTTTTCTTTTCCTTCTGACTGTACGGAGATACAGTAGCATGTTGACGTCGTCTGATTACGTTTAAAACCTGTTGAGCCATTGGTCTGAATGAAAAAAATGTAACATATAGTAAATGTGCACCTACATTCAACGATAAATCATCCCGCATCCACTGTCTACTGATAAGGCTTCAATGTCACACAATTTTGAAACCTAGATATTACAATATTCCAGGCGGCCTGGCCTCCCTCTCAGCGATCGGTATTCTGTCTCTTTCCCACTCACTCGCTGTCTCTCTCCGGGGCTCGGCACGGCTCATGCAAGCCCAGGGCAGCCACGGGACATCCCGATGGCTGCCCACTTGGAATGGTCTGGTGTAGGACGCCTCAACAAGGTAAATAACTTCCGCGAGGGAGCGGTTTCAGTTATCGTTCCCTTCTTTCCACTCCTGATCTGGAGCGACTTCGTTAGCAGCCATTCCCCCTACCATTATACAACCAAATCATCAACTTCACCGGCTTTTTCGCAAGGGCGCTCTCCTAAACTATTGTAATCTAAAACGCACCTTTCTTTTTATGCTTCGCTCTACTCCACAAATGAGGACACTTTTTGCAAAACTTGCTAACTGCAAAATTTGCAAAATAGAGTTTGTATGTACTGTATGTATGTATTTATTTACACTGCAAGTGGGCAAGCACCCGGTGGCAGTGGTATACACAATACAGTATAAACAATACAAAATATAATGATAAACAATACACAATAAAATCATAAACAATACACAATAAAATTTACAATACACAATACAATTATATACACAATACACTAAGAATACACAATACAATTTAACACAATAATTACAATTAATAATAAAACATAAATAAAATACCTAATTTTACAATACAACCTACATATGTATAGGCCCTACATAAGTTTCAATAGTCTTTCACTTTACTCTCATCTCACTCACTGTAGTGGCACTTGACACATTTCACTGACACTTTAGAATACATTTCTCTGACACTATATAACACATTTCACTGACACTATAGAACACATTTCATTGACGCTATAAATTATCACTGATCGGAACTATTCACTGCATTGTAAAACCATACCTTCACTGACTCACCTCGCTTCACTGATACAACAGTTCAAATAAGTCAAATAATTACACCCTTATGCATACTTATAAACAGAACTACATTTAAGCTAAACATGTCTAGTCTAAGGTCCTCTTACACGCTATTTTTAAATAATTTACAATTCAAACCAAGGAAGTAACTCGTCAGGCTAAATAAATACATGTCACCTTAAAAAAAATTAAATGCTAAATGTCACCTTAATTTTAATTTGCACTTTATCCACAACTTTTTAAGTTATTCTTGAATATCCTTAAGGAAGGACAGCCCTCAAAGACCGCTGCAGGTAGGTCATTCCAATCATTTATAGTTCTATTTAAAAATGAGAATTTACCTACATCCGTTTTCTGTTTCCTACATTTGATTTTAAAATCATGATCGTTCCTACCATAGTACATTGGCTTTTCTAACCGAGCCGTTATGTCTACCCATGCTTTCTGACCTAGATGTGCTCTATGCAATGATGTTATTCTAGTTTTCCTACGTCTGTTTTCCAAAGTTTCCCATTTAAGTTCTTTTATCGTATCGTTTCCATCTTCTCTTTTACCTTTAACAAATTTAGCTGCCCTATACTGGATTCTTTCTAAGGAATTTATCTGATATATTCCATAGGGATGTTCAAGGCGTCTTAGTAAAATTGGGTTATTTCTCTTCATTGCACTTTGTCAAAGTGTGTTCGTTTTTTTTCAAAACTTGCTTTCTGCTATAAGTGAGAGTTACAGCAAAACTTGTTTAATATAGTGTTTTGTTTCTCCTGTAAAATTTAGTTTTTTCAGTTAGCAAGTTTTGCAAAAATGGCCCTCAAATTTTCATTGCATGATCTTTTCCTTCGCTTATCACTGCATTGACCTGCGTGGCACTCTATTATTTGCACACATACTCACCAGCGCAATAGTAAATGACTACTAATATTACGTAAATAAACCAGTACTAATAGGTTCGTTCCAACAACAGTCAGGAACCGTCCGTAACCATCGTGAGCATGCGCACTACAGAAAAAGTGTTCCAACACAATCCGAATCAGTCCCGAACCGGAAACATGTACTGCAGTCGGGCGTTCCA
The DNA here is from genome assembly GCF_040183065.1 of Periplaneta americana. Classification (NCBI taxonomy): domain Eukaryota; kingdom Metazoa; phylum Arthropoda; class Insecta; order Blattodea; family Blattidae; genus Periplaneta; species Periplaneta americana. Next base: position 93,939,529 of record NC_091132.1, read on the forward strand.
ACAAACTTTTGACACGGGTTCGGAACGGTCAGGAATAGTCCGCGGGTTGAGGCATGTAGGCTTATGTCCCTATTTACACTTGCTATTTGTCGTTCGACTTACAGCGCGGGCGCATGCGCAGTATGGATTTCGTTCCTTTCCTTTCGACATCTGCTGAGTAGAAGCTGTTTCTATTTCTGTGCGACATTTCCTAGGTGGGCCAGCCGAATTGACGCGACAGGACCCGAACATGGTTCGGAAAAGCAGTAGCATACAACTTTTAATCAGCTGTTTCTCTCTTTCCGCGCGCTTTATAGCATCATGTCAGAGTGGAACAAAAACCAAGTAACGAAATTAATCAAGCATTACGAGGAATTTCCATACTTTTATGACATCAGAAATAGGATTCGGAGGGAAAATGCACTGGAGTTTATTTGTAAAAGTTTGGAGTCTGTTCGTCCCAATACTATTCCCTCCGACATCAAAACAAAAATAAAGAACATCAGAAGTCAATATGCAAGATAAAAAAAATTAAACTTTCAATTCATTTTAATATAATAAATATCTATTGGACAATTTTGTTCCAGTTTGAAATCTTTACTAAGAACATGGAATAACCCTTTCTCCTGCCTTCTGGACCTCCATCTCCTTTCCCAGTCTCTCTCTCTCTTTTTTTTTTTTTTTGCTTCTCATTAGTGCAAGCTAACAAAACACTTGAAGCTGCAGAAGCTAAAACGGCTACTTTTTATTGTTAAAATCCATTCTGTTCATTTAAAAGGCTCACCACATCATTCTCACGTTGCTCGAGCTCAACAACTAGCCTCGAGTAGCAGACGAGAAATCTGCCAAGAGTGAACGGTGATACTACATTTAGCCGACAGAAAGCGCAACAACTTGCGTCGACTTGTGGACGAAAAATCTGCCAAGTTTAAACGGTGATGCTACATATAGCCGACAGAAAGCGCTTGATGTTGCGCGACAAATAGCAAGTGTAAATAGGGACTATGGAAGAGTACGCGAGACGCGCATGCGCATAAGCTCACCAACGTCTCCCGGATACTGAAGAAAGACATGGCGATTGGAGTCATCGGTCTGTCTCCGTGAAGTGCAGGCGTGTTCACTGTCATCGTTTATCATCCACAACTCATTCATGTTCTTTTAAAATAGTTAGTCACCGGTCGGTGCGGTACTTCGGTGCTATTTATTCAGTACATAAGAGAATACAATTTTACATTAGAGAATTTAGCTGGCTACATGGGATCATTGAATTGAACCAGAGGCCAAGAAAGAGAACGAAGAAGAAGAAGAAAGACATGCTCGACTGTTCACATCAATGAGGTTAAGATGAAAAGTGACAGTGCAGACGAATAATAAAACTAGGGATTTAATTTAAATTTTCGCCAAAAAGAAAGGGAATGGAAATTAATTGGGTATTGAAATAGTTAATTACAATTTCAATATGCAGCTTTGATTAGAAGTATAAGAAATAACCTACATAAATTAATAATTAAAAAAAGAAATATTTTTAGACGAGAGTCCCCCAGTACACGACATTGAATTAGCGAAATTCTTGCCTTCCATACTTTTTGTCATCTTTTAATAGAAAATGATCGACATTCTATTTTCTGCAATTAGAATTAGCTGCGACAAAGATGATCACAGTTATAGCACTTCTGGAATTAGTACATAACGATCAGCGAAAGAGTTCCAACAACATCCAGTCCAGTTTCAATCCCATAGCATGCGCATAAGATGGTACAGGAACCGTACATGAACTGATCCATGAACCGCTTGTTGGTACGAACCTAATATGCAGTTAAAACCACACAAGATTATTTCAGTAATCAACAACGAATCCCGCGTTCGTAAACTCCAAATAGCTGCAACAAATGGCGGATAAGTTTGAACGTAAGGACAGTAAGTAGGCCTACACAGCGCTTAGTTTATCGCTCGTGTATCTGAGTTTGAAACTAAAATAGTAATCTTTCTGGTTTCTAAACTAACTTCCAACTTCAACTGTTTAAAACAATACGATATAGCTGGAATTGAAATGGAATATTATTATCGACATATAGAGACCTCTATGGACATAGTAAAACCAACAGTGAAAACACAACTTCGTAAAAAAAGTTATGTACCTGGTTTTGAAAATACACGACTCATATTATGAAACCTTAATTTTCACCAACTTTTCCTGCCTCACTTTTAAACATTTCTCAATAACTTCAGTATGTGAAAACAGAAGGAAACTGTCAAATATCATCTTAATCATCACATTTCACCTTTATCTAATAGCCTCATGGAGCCACCGGCTTGGTTCAGTCGGTTAAAGCGTTTGCCTGCAGGTCTGAAGTTGCCCTCGGGCGCGGGTTCGATCCCCGCTTGGGCAGATTACCTGGTTGGGTTTTTTCCGAGGTTTTCCCCAACCGTAAGGTGAATGCCTGGTAATCTATGGCGAATCCTTGGCCTCATCTCGCCAAATACCAACTCGCTATCACCAATCTCATCGACGCTAAATAACCTAGTAGTTGATACAACGTCGTTAAATAACCAACTTAAAAAAATTAAAAAAATTAGCCTCATAGATCTCGGTAAAAATCATCCTCCTGTGTTAGACTGGTGTTATGACGTAAAATATGTACAGAGTGTGTGGGACGAACAATAGCAATAAGAAAGTTTTGTAATTTAACCCCCAACTTTATCCAAATGCCGTTTGCTGTAAAAGACAGAGAAACTCAACTAAGTTTCTATGGTGATTCATAAATACCCCATATGCACTCGTGTGGCTCGACAGATTGAAAAAAAAAACCTCTCAACGCGGAATGTCAGCAACAATGAATATATTAAACGAATGAAATGACATAAAAATTATAAGCAACTGAACATTTAGTGAAAAACGCTAGGATTGGGTTTACGGCGTTTACACTATGAAAAATTTGCAAGTTTCTCTGTCCACTGCAGCAAAAGTAGTTTCGTAATTTTAAAGGCATGTTGGGTCCGATAAGTATAATATAATTATCAAAATAAATAAGTGTAGATTTATTACAATCGAATTACTATACCATAATAATAGTTACAGTTAAATTATTGATAAGTAATTAGACTGTAATAAACCTACACTTATTTGATACTTAAAAGTAGTTTAGATAAATTAATAAGTTAGTGAGTTATAAACATTAGGCCTATCTGTGTGTTCGTCCCGAAAACCGTTTATTATTGTATATATTTTGTTTTTTTTTTTGTGATAAATTTTTCGCTTCCGTTCTTATTTACTTCATAATGAAAAATGCCTCATTAAAATTATCTATGAATATTTCATTCCAATTAAAGTGACTCCCGTACACAAATCTTTACATAGGTTTTAGTATCTGTATTCTTTACATTACTCTCAGCATCGTAAAGGAACTTCACATTTCCTCTCAAAATAATTGCACATTTCGACATTGAAGTGTCTCCCTAGAAACTTGAATTCATTTCAGAAACAAATAAGAAGCCTGTCCAAATACATTATTCCTCTTTCTATCACTATACTGATCTCTACAATGAAATCTTCTCTTGAATAATGTAACTGCATTTGAATAAATGCGGCAGACTGCCAGTTATTTCACAGAATTCACACCGATATAATTTCAGTGGGTGTAAAGAAATGTATTTACTTTTTAACATTTGAATACCATTAATATTATGAAGACAAACAAATTGACTTTTCTTCGAAATAAATTGTAAATGCATTAAACTTTGGAAGAAATTATGGGCCAAAACCCTTTTTGTTAACTTCATGAAACATAACACCATTGGCTTTATAAAATAAACAAGCCCTGGCTGTGTTCCGTGTTCAAACATGCCAAAGTACATGTTAATATATGCAATAAAAAACATAAGTTTAATTTAAAACTTCGACATCATTATCCTTTGAAAATATATTTAATTTACCAGGCTGTTTGAATAATTAGTTTACCTTACCAAATATGTAACCATGGAGTTATTTCACTCTCTAAAGCAAAGCTGTGGATTTGGAACATGAGCTTCTGCTACGATTAACCACAACTCCTACGCTTTCCTAGAAACTGGATGCGTGCTAACAGTGGAAAAGCAAATATATTGCAAAATGTACCATGCAATATTCTAACAAACCTTCCCCTGCGGTGAACTCTATATAGTTTCTGACAAACTATGTAATGTAGTCCACGCTTCTCAGCATTGACGAATCTATGAGACATACATGTGATTCAGGACAAATTTAATAACAACTTGTGGATCTTGAAATTACACAAAAAGGATTCACAACACCTTCTGCTGTATTTGACTAATCTTTCTGAGTCCTTAGACATTTGTTTTATTTTTGAAGTTCAATATAATTCTACACTTAAAATGAAAAGTCACTGACATGAGGAAAAATGCTGAAAAAAATTCTAGAGTTTGCATTTAGGGCAAATATGCAAGTATATTATATTACTTCGGGTCTCTGCATGTACATGTTACGCCAAAATCACGTATGAAGTGTGATATAGTGTACTGTACTCTCAGGACTCAGGAGTGCAAAATGCCTGTAGTTCGAAAATAATAAACATCTATTATCAGCTTTATCAATTTTCAGTGGCATGAGTAGACATAAATTTTGCAGTGTTCTTTTGTTACTTTGTACTGCAGTTAAAGCTTGGCGAACAGATGGTCATACTTTCATGATGTGGATCGGCACGGCGCTGACCTTCATCTAAAGTCTTGATTTTTCTGAACCGACGGATGCGACGTAAGAAGTGCGAGGCCCGCCTCGCACATATCCGGACTACACGAGGGATAGTGAGAGGTTTCTATGGCTGCGAGGTGCGCAGACCTCGCATCTCGCAGTTATAGAAACCACTCACTATCTCTCGTTTAGTCCGGATTTGTGCGAGGCGGGCCTTGCACCTCACACTACGCATGCGTCGGTTCAGGAAAACCAAAGCATAAGGCCATGTGCGTTTTCGTCCACGAAGCTTACGAAAATTGACTTTTATTTAATGATAAGATGTCGAGCGATGAAAAAATTATGGTCTTGTATACTTTTTGCCGCATTCGGTCTCACAGACTTGGAAATGCCTGGGGTTCAACCGTACATGGAAAGAAATATTAATTTTCGGCTTAGTAAGATATTATCTTAAGAAAATGAAAGGTTTGGTTGAAATATTGTTATACAAATAAAATTTGTTTAGTAATTTACGAGTGAATTTCACTTCTTTGATACTTCAGTCAAAGCTCTCTCTTTAACATCTTTTCTGGTACCGGTATAATCTGTTGTAGACACAGGGATATCTTCCAAAACTTGGACAAAAAGCAAGGATTCCGATATTTTCTCTTTTGGATTACTCCAGAAAAAGAAATGACACACACCTTTCGCCATGTTCTAAGGCAGGAATGCAAAACCGAGCGCTAATTGTTGCACACGTCACAAGCCGGATTACGTCATTCATCCCTTCTCTCAATATCACGGGTCATTCACATGATACGTTAGAACGGGTTTACATTCACTTGTCATGGTGGAATTTCAAGCAATGTCGTTCGGAAAATACCAGTTTAAACAGCAATGGGAAAATAAATACCTACATCTGTATCCAAAACAACCACAAAGCTCGTATGAGTTCTGTGTTTGGTTCTATATAAGGATGTGAGCAAACGTTTTCGAAAATGAATTTCGTTAAGAGCGAGTAGATGAATAATTTCGAGGGAAAAATTGTTCCGGGGCCGAGTATCGAACCTGGGACCTTTGGCTAAACGCACCAACGCTCTACCAACTGAGCTACCCAGGAACTATATTGAGTTGGTGTCTGGTACAGTTCCTGAGTAGCTTAGTTGGTAGAGCGTTGGTGCATTTAGCCAAAGGTCGGTGTCTGTAGAGTTCCTGAGTAGCTCAGTTGGTAGAGCGTTGGTGCATTTAGCCAAAGATCCCGGGTTCGATAACTGGCCCCCGAACAATTTTTCTCTTGAAATTATTGAAATGAGTTGCACAATGAACTATACCTGAAAGATAGGTTTGCATAATACAAGTCACTGTTCGTTAACAGGAAAACACAATTCAAGTCACATAGAGTTTGTTTGCACTCAATGTTGGTTGCTTGACGTTTGTCAGCCCACTTTGAGGTCTGTGGATATAAAGGGAGAAATTGAGCCGGTGTCTGCTAGAGTGCCTGGGTAGCTCAGTTGGTAAAGCGTTGGTGCGTTTAGCCAAAGGTCTTGGGTTCGATACCCGGCCCCGAAACAATTTTTCCCTTGAAATTATTCAAATCAGCTTCACAGGGAGCTATACCTGAAAGCTAGATTTGAAACCCAGTAGTTGAGACAGTATCGTTAAATAACCAAATACACAAAAGTATTTCATATCCTTACTGTATAATGCCCTAAAATAGAATAAAGCTTTAAAGTTCATCAGCGCTAAAGCGTGTCTCTATCACTAGGTGCTCTCGGGTTCAGTTACAAGTGATGACTGAAATAATAATTGTGATGATTAGGACTTTTATCGGGGCACTTCTGTTCACCGAAAACATTCAAGCAGGTGCTCAAGTTGTGCAAAGTTTACATGTCAAGTCCATTTGATATGCAAAAAATATAGTAATTGATTGGAGAAGTCCTTCGAAGCACATACGAAAAATGTTTGAAAAATATATTACCTCTCTACACATCAGTATCAATAACTATAAAAAATGTTAACATTGTAGTTAAATAATTATTTTATGAATAAATTATGATGAAAACAATGGCTGAAAACTAATTTTGTGCATAAATGTCAGTATTGAAAATGTAACTAATTTTTCCGATTTTTTAAATACTGGGGTCAACATTCACCTCATGGAATTCTGAGTCACAAAAATGTCTGGTAGTATAAGGGTTAAAATGCTCAGTTTTGATAAGTACCAGTTTTTCTAAATTTTAAAGCTGAAGATTACTTTAAAAATAAAGATTACATCTTAAGATTGGACTTTAGAAGTACTTTTATGGAAATATGGAGGTGTATTTTTGAAATGCAAAAAAATAACAAATCCTTATTATCGGGCAAAGCTTCTTAATAGCCTGCAGAATGTGTGTACCGAATATCAGGAATTTTTCATTAATAGTTCCGAAGAGCTATAAATAAAGTAAAAAGTATAAGGTAAGGAAATTGCAATCGAAGTTCAGTTTCATTTAAAAACCGTCTGCACTAGGGCTATAAATAACGACCATAAATGCGTATTGAATTTTATGTAATATATTTCTCACTTATAAAAGAGCATTTTAAAGGAAGATTAGTACATTATGCAACGAGCCTATAATGGTAGTAATTAAGACGCGAGTATGTTTGTTTATGAAACGAGCGCAAGCGAGTTTCATAAACAAACATACTCGCGTCTTAATTACCATTATAGGCAAGTTTCATATGACTTTTTATGCTCGACCATATTTCTGACTTGAAATTATTCATAAGTATTCATGTTATGGTTATGTAGGAGAGGAGCGGAACTGACCTGAATTGTGAGATGTGCGCAGACGCGAAAGAATTGATTTTTTTCCGAGGCACGAATGTCATTGACCTTGATATAATCTAGAGAATAACATGAACATTAATATTCATATAACCTGGAAATTGATTTAGAATTGAAAAACGAGATAAAAATTGAATTTATTTGAATATTATTTACAATTAACGCTAGTTATTATAGTAACAGAACATAACCTTCTGCGACAGTATTGGATTTCCAGCCTCCGTGACTTTTCGCTAATTGTCTTTAGATTGCATATCCGAGAACAATCTATACTTGCGGTTTTATAATGGTACAATGGTGATTTCGCATTGGCTGAAAAACGGAATTATAATGAATAGGTGTACTTTAATGAGGTGCATTAAAGGGTTACTACCAGATGTATAATTACTACATTTCGGCATGGTCGAGCATAAAATATTTTAAAAAGTTAAAGTTTCGTGATATTGAAATCAAAGTTTATTTTAAAACCCTGAACACCAACGTTTTAAAAATGGCGAGAGAGCGCCTGAAAAGGTAAAAAAAAGGCACACTAAATTTTGTATAATATGTTTTTCACAATTGAAAGGGTTTTTAAAGGCACTTTTCACAATATTTAACTAAATTCTCCCTTTAAATGCTTTATTTTGAAATATTTTTGTCTGATTGAGGTTCTGGCTAATATCTACAGGTTGTCAGACTCAACGAGTAGTAGGCCTACACCTCAAAGACCACCTACTTCAACAATTTTTTTCCCCTGTTTGGGAAGAGTTCTTCCTGTTTATTGATTGTGGAGTAGTAACAGAATGTTTAGTGTGAACCAAGGAAATGCAATATGCGAACAATTTCAATCTACAGAGACATTATTCGTCCCATGCAACTTAATATGATAAATATCAAAGAGAAGAACGTGCTGAAATTATCATGAAACTTAAAGACAAATTTCTAAGCGACGCAGGAGAAGAAGAAGACCACGCGAGTAGTGAATCTGTCGGTCAAGCTGCAAGATCAGTTTACATATCGCAAAGAAACTTCATCCCTTTAGTGATGGCTCATTCGTGACAGAATGTTTAATATTTGCAGCAGAAGAACTATCCCCAGAAAAATTAAACGAGTTTGAATCAGTTAGTCTATCCAACCGGATTGTGGCGCGCAGAATTCAAGAAATGGCTGACGACATAAATGTGCAGTTAGCAAGTATATTAAATAAATTTATATGTTTTTCGTTGGCTATAAATGAAAGCACTGACGTCAAAGAAATCAAATGTCAGATTAAAGTTTACAATCTGCACTTAGGTTATCTGTGACTCGATCTTTTTGCCCAAATATTGAGACTAATAAGGTCGAAAAGAAATGATAAATCCAGAAAAACAGGCGGAAATACAACTCAATAGAATGTAACAGTATAAAGTAGGCATCAATATTAAGTTTTTTTCTTCATATTTTTCACCTACTTCTGTTTGTTATCTGCAATGATGTTGTAATACGTGCAGTCGTCAAATTACTCTTCAAGGAACGACCACTCATATAAATTGAGGAAAAGAACACAGAGGTCGGACACTGGAAAGTTTTCTTTTCTCACTCGTACTATCAGGGACTGGAATGCTTTACCTGCAGACTTACTAAAGGCTTTATCAATAACCAAAAATGTATTTAAAATTAGGCTTAAGGACTTTACTAATAGACGGTAGTATATTATACACACTACCTAAAGGGTGTAAATGATATCTTGTTATTTGAAATGTTCTATCAGTGAGGAAGTGTGTTGTGTCAGTGAAGTGTGTAGTGTCAGTGAAGTCTATTGTGTAAGTGAAGTGTGTTGGTGTCAGTGTAGTGGCTGTGCAAAGTATTTGAACAGTGAAATGGTTAGAAGTGTTAGTGAAATCAGGTAGAATCAGTGCAGTGAGTGAGTTGACAGCGAAATAAGTGTAGTGCCGAAAGGTACCTGTGCAGGTATGAACATGTCACACTCGTGGGTCTTAGTTCAAACTTAGGGTTAAGATACAAATTAGATTTACTTTAAATGTTATTTTAAGTGACCATGCTTCATTAATTTAGGATGCTTCTTGTTATTATTATTATTATTATTATTATTATTAATTAATATTTTTATTAGTTGTGTTTAGTATTAATTGTCATTATTGAGTGTAATTAGTTACTACTGCCACCGGGTATATACCCACTTGCAGTGTGAATAAATACATACATTTTTATTATTATACGTGTTCAATGATACACTGTTTTAAATCGTTCTTTCTCATATTTTCAGGTTATTTCTGTTTGTTATTTCATTACGTTGTTAGCAAGGAAGTTGTAATTTTTCCATTTTCATTTCTATTAAAAGTATTTTACTGATTATTTATTGCTTTAACATGATTTGTAAGTCCCACAAGAACTCAGTGTGCGTTAAATATGGCAGAAAGATACCAGAATTATTTAACTAAAATAGCATGTATCTACTACAATTTTATTACTGTAAACACTACGTTGTACTGGTTTTCCATACGCCATTTCTTCGCGTTGCAATCTGCTCCGTAGTATCTACCTGGATTGCTACGGAGAACGAGAGAAGCTCACTATGACGTCACAGAGCATTCAGTTGGAATTGACTAGTGTAGGGCATTTCGTAACCGGAAATTCATCACCGTTATAGTTTGTCATCTATTTTTCGTCATTAGTATTTTGTCATCTTGTTTTTTGTCACTGAGGGGATAGTCACGGAAAATATTTCGTCATCATATATATTTTGTCATCATTTTTATACTAAGGGAATAACATAGAAAATTACATTTAGTTTGTTTTATTATGAGTCCAAAACCATCACAGTATAATTATTTTAATGCTCTGTATTAACATGGATTTTGAAGTTGCATACATTCATCCTGGTTTTATGGAGTTTCAACCAAAATTTCCACTGAAGTTGTGACCTATGGCACGTAGGTAACCAAGCATATTCTATATTTATTTTATTGAATGGGATATTATCAGCTTTAATTCTGGATCTGTTGTTATGACTTTTTTATTTGATTGAATATCTTTATTATTTATAGGTTTTGTTTTTTTTATTTCTTCTTTAGTTATTTTATATAGAGATGATTATATGGATGGTGATATGAATATTAATCGATTTATTTTATTAGTTCGGCTTCATACCTATCGACAATTCGTGCTATTCTATTACCTGAGGACTTGTATTTCTTCTTTTTCTCTGGGTGGAGACTGACCTGCTTATAATTTCTCAATATCCTGCTATATCCTTGCAGTCTCCTCTTGTAGCAACTGAATGACATGGTGAAAGGAGGGATGTGCTTTCCCATTAAAGTATTGAGATGCCTACACCACGCTTCGCAAGTATTTGTTGTTCTGGGCAGGCTTTCCCTGGTACGAATGTAACAATTCCATGTATTTGGATGGAACATGGGCTGCTGCCTACTTCTGCCACGTATACGACCCATGACGTAATTATCCTAAAAGTAATCGTGGTTAAGCTGACTGTACATCTATTGATATGTAGCACATACCACTTAACGATATGTGTCAGAGGAAGGACAAGCATTTATAATATGCATACATCTGAAGTCTGATTAGTGAAAGAAGTTATTAGTCAGTGATGTATGGAATGGAGAGGGAAAACTGTCCACACTACCATATTATCTCCTGGCTTAGTTTTCTCATGAGTTACGTCGTATTGGTGTCACTTATAAAGGTTCCAACCAGTGTTCGAACTGCTGACTAAACACATTTCGAAACTTGTAGTAATTGAGTAGCTGCTATTATGATTAATTGTTTCGAATAATTGTATTAACACTATGTAATATTTCTTTTTCTTCATTTCATTACTCTTCATTATACTTTCATTTCATGTTTATCCGAAGTCAAATTGTAGGCCTACTTCATTTTCAAATTTATCATTGTTCTGTATTCTCTCCGCAAATCACATTGTATTTTATTTCTAATTTAACGTCTGCTTTGTATTCTGCTTTGTAGTGGTCAGCCGTAGATGTCGGCCAGATGTCCCAAATTGCGGAATTGGTAGAAGTTTAAATTGCATAACAGTATAGTTAAGACACTACACTCTATACCAGATGTCTTTGGAGCAGATATAAACGGAACGAAATGCAAGAGAGCGCGGTTCACACGATACTAAATGTCTGTGTATGAATTAAGTGACCGACTACGTTCACATAACGAAAAGTGAAAATTAAAGTAATGTGTCTTTGAACATACCTACTTGCATCAGTCACTAGTTGTACTGCTGTCGTCTGCTCATACACCGCACAGATGCTAGACGCAATAGAACTGTAGTAGTGGACACGTCTCTGAATTCAGTTTCGTAACCAGGATATGAGCTATTCCATCTCAAGTCGACCGAAATATAGAGAAAATTCACCTTACAATTTCTGAATACAATGAAACTTTTTTGTCCGTAGGGAACTATGATACAATGCTTTGTGCAAAGTTTGAGGCATCAGAACTTCATAGTATTTAAATTAAAAATATTTAAATTTATCGTATTTTCATAAAAGTAGCAATTTTAAACTATTGTAGCTCCGAAACCCTTTCACCCAATGATCAAAATCATGGTTTATTTTGATGCTGAGAAATTAAAGTTTATATCGACATATAAACAGATTTTCTTACTTTTTATGGAAATGGAGAAATTTAGATTTTTCCTCTTTAAGACGCCTTTGCCAAGGAAAAAATATTTTTAAAATATATAGATTCCGCATTGAAAGTACAAATAAACACACATTTTTTACTGATGACACGTTGATAAGAAAGTATTGAAATACCAAATTAAGAAAATAGATAGTACGCGCGTGAACTAACCAGCTGACTGTGAGGCGGGAGCTAGCCGAGGCAAGCAAGGCTAGGAGACATAAACAAGTGAAGTGTCGTCTAGCAGCGCATGGCTGTGCTAGCTTTATCACAGGTTTTCATAAACACTGGAGAAAAATGACGCCTCAGCTCTCGGCCAGTGCATGTGGTATTATACGGCGTCATTCAAGTCTAGGCGTGTGAAAATAATTTATTTAATACCCTCTAAACTTATTGCAGTGCCACTAAGCAAACAATTCCGAATCCCTCTTAATAATGCAAGGTTTTTTCTCAATATTTTTTACATTTTTACAAATGGGTAAAAAGCCTAAAAATAAGTAAAATCAGATTATCTGTCTCTCTGTGTAAAATAAAAATAAGGATTACTTCTTGCCATAACCTACCAAATGCCAGCTTCAAAATAAGCTCCCGTTCAATGTTCTGCAGTAAATGATTCCAGAGTTCTGAGCGCCGAAAGAGGCTTGTTTTTATAAAATACGCTAAATTTGTCGCTCAATAATACGAAAACCGTTTAACTTTCGATAGTATATTTTTTAAAATGCACTCTCCTCAGTACCTTGTATAAATAGGGAAAAAATTAGAGTCTAAAAAAAATGCGAGGTTTTTTACTGATAGATTTCATATGGAATAGCCTATATGCACGCGCTAGTATCTATAACGCTCTCAGCTAAGTAATGACTCGCCAACCAACGGGAGCGCAGCGATAACATGAGATGCATCGAGACCCTTGTTATGGTCTGCTCCAAAGACATCTGGTATAGAGTGTAAGCATGAATTCCATAAGAAATAGATTAAAATTGGTGACACCTTATTCCGTAGTCTCGTGGGAAGTGAAAGACCTTCTATCCTGAAGGAAAGGTCTCAAAAAAAAAAAATGTTAAATTTTAACCGACCATTTATCACTCACGTCAATATTCCACTTCCCTGGTCATTAATATGCTCTCCTATAATCCTGATACTTTCATGACTAATTTCGTCTTAATTTATAGATTAAACTAAAAATATTAAATTCCTTTTGCTTTCAATCTAGCATAGTCCAGCAACAAACTAACACAAGGCTACAATTTCAATAAGTGGATTGAAGCCAACATACCGACCTTCATTTCTGGTTCTGTACGAGCAACAAGTTATGACGTCAAATCATTCGTAAACATACAGCATGACTTTTTCTCCTCTCGAATTGACAGATTATGTGTTGTAGAATCCTCCCACGTCTCCGATTAATTTCAATACCTTGATTAGCCTACCTAGTAGACACAATTATTCATTTCCACATCTCAAAGCAAAACTCCTGTCTCAATTCATGGAAATGCTTTGTTAAAATAGAATACCGTACATAATTAGCCATTAAAAGAGCTTCCATTGTATGATATTCCAGAACTTACGGACTATCTAATCATATAAGAATGATCACAACTCAACTGTTTTTATATCATACAGATAAATATTCCATCGATACTCCTAATTGTGCACGTATTTAAGTATACAGTATATTCTGTACTGTGAAATGATTCAATGTTTGGATTGTATCCATATCATTGCGCTGGTTTTGGTTTTTAATTGCAGCCATTTTAAATGATTTCAGCTGAAAAGTAACAATCTCTTTCCCTTTATTGTAATATCCGTTATAACTACTATACATAGATACAAAAACAGTCATTTCATTACATTCGTAATAAGACAAAACATGCGGATACGACTTAGATTTCAAGTATATAATTTGATATTATTTTTCTCTTGTAACAATAAAATAGCTTACACTTCTGCTTCACTTTATTCTGGTATTAAAATTATTGCAATACAGTGAATTCTCCTTAATAGGAACAAGTTGGGACCCTGCGTTTTGGTCCAATAAAGCTGCGTATTAGGACCAAGCTTAGAGGAACAAATACAGTACACGTCAATATATGCATCTAATTCCGGTTAAGAGGGCCAGCCGCATTATTTGACCAAAAGACATGGTCCCAACGTTGCTCTATTAAGCTGAATCCACTGTATTATTATTTTCTGGCTTAGGAGTTTTAGAGATAAAATTGATTTAAAAAGTGAATTTTTTATAATTAATTTCATTTATAGTTTTCTGCCCAAGCGCAGGTTTTCACTGTAAACCCAGCATTCTTCAATCTTTCCTATTCTCTGTCTTCCTCTTAGTCTCCGCGTATGATTCAAATTTCTTCTCAGCCAGTGACCCAACCAAATATTTTTATCTTTCTGATTAGTTTCAGCATAATTCTTTCTTCACCCACTCTGTCCAGCACAGCTTTAATAATTCTTATTCTGTTTGCCCATTTCATACTTTCCAATCTTCTCTATATCCACATTTCAAATGCTTGTAGTCGTTTGTCTTCACTTCCTAACTATATTCACAATAACACTCAAGAAGATATGACTTTACTGTGCGGCAAAGGAATGAGGCGTATCGAAGCTGGTGGGTGTAGTATGTTTCTTGTCATCAGTTTGCGACTAAATTACAGACTTACTAACTTTAATGGATAACACGATAGTTACTCGCAATTGGCTCACGATTTCGGCTCTTCCGCATACCATAACTTTCTTGTTTAATATTATGTTCGTTTCCAATTCCTAATAATTATGATGATTATATATTTTAGTTTTATTATTATTATTATTATTATTATTATTATTATTATTATATAGGCCAGTTTCTATCTGATGCTTTTCCAATTCACTGAGGGATAAAGCAAGGAGATTCACTACCACCTTTACTTTTTAACTTTGCTCTGGAACAGCGTTTCTCAAACTTTTTTGAAGTAGGGACCACTTTTTTAAGTCAGAACAGTTCCGCGGACCACGTTACTCTTGTTTCCTTTCGAGAGCAAATTAAAATTTTTGTAGCATATTTTAATACCAGTTTACTTACTTTTAAAACAGTATTAATTAATTAAAATTTATTTAATTAGATGAATTTTATATTAGTACTAACTAATTAAGTAAATGTTAACACAAGAAAATTAATTTTCGTTTAATTAATAATTCAAGGCTATTAGAGTTTGGATAATCTTTAACTTATTAACTAAAAAAAAAAATCAATAAATGTTAGTACTCACATTAATGAGATGGATGAGGTTGCTGATTCTTGCACAGTGGTTATATATTTGGATGTCTAGATATTTCATTAATGACACTAGAATCACTGATATTAATATCTTCACATACAGTTTTCGAACTATTAACACTGCCTAAATGAAGCGTATCATCATGTTCCTTTCTTTTCAAAGATCCGGATAGAATTCAGTTTTTCATTATGTATAATGGGCACTATTATTTAACAGAGACATAGACAACTATACTAGCGTGTACCTCATAAAAAGGATTTGAAACAACTGCTAACAGGCAAGTGACGAATCAACAATGCACAGAATCTGTTATAAGTTACTTGTCATTGGCTACAAAAAATATAATTAGGAAAGTATTCTAATTTGAATTTCTGAATCTGATTCGCCTGGATTTTAAAATAGGCGGAGTCTAAAATGTCTTATATCGTCATCTGGAAAAACAGAAATAAAAAAAAAATTAATGCAGAAACATGCCCGACTTTAAACGAGTAAAGATGCAATTTGGCACTTTCAATTATTATTGGTGTACGACGTATAGTATGTGAGCATTTCACTGTGTTCGTCGACTGAGTGTCGGCAAAACTATTAAGAAAATCATAAATATATGAAAATATTCGGTACTTTGGTCCTCTGTTATGAATTCGGGTGGTCCCTGTCTTAGTTACAGGCGCGGCGACAGATGTGCAGGAAAAGTTGGCGAGAAACACCACGTTCATATTGCTTTAAATCTCTCTCTTGTTGCTGAGAGTAGAGTGGGAAGTCAGTAGATAGGTAGGGTAATAAATTCCAAAATGTCAGTATTGGTAGAAAAAAATGAAAAGCAATTGCCATGTGTCATTTCCGAACTCTGAGATTTTCAGCTATAGTGTGATAAGCAGTTTGTTTGAATTTTAATTTTTCTTCTGTCTTTTTTGAAGGACTACAAGGGCAGACCTCGAGAACCACAGGTGGTCCGCGGACTATAGTTTGAGAAACGCTGCTCTAGAATATACCATTAGGAAAGTTCAGGATAAGAGAAAGGGTTTGGAATTGAACGGGTTACATCAGCTTCTTGTCTATGCGGATGACGTGAATATGTTAGGAGAAAATCCACAAACGATTAGGGGAAACGCGGAAATTCTAGTTGAAGCAAGTGATTGGGTTGGAAGTGAACCCCGAAAATACAAAGTATATGATTATGTCTCATGACCAGAATATTCTATGAAATGGGAATATAGAAATTTGAGATTTATCTTTCGAAGAGGTGGAAAAGTTCAAATATTTTGGAGCAACAGTAACAAATATTAATTACACACGGGAGGAAATTAAACGTAGAATAAATATGGGTAATGCGTGTTATTATTCGGTTGAGAAGCTTTTGTCATCTAGTCTGCTGTCAAAAAATCTGAAAGTTACAATTTATAAAACAGTTATATTACCGATTGTTCTGTATGATTGTGAAACTTGGACTCTCACTTTGAGAGAGGGACAGAGATTAAGGGTCTTTGAGAATAAGGTGCTTAGGAAAATATTTGGGGCTAAGAGGGTTGAAGTTACAGGAGAATGGAGAAAGTTACACAACGCAGAACTTCACGCATTTTATTCTTCAACTGATATAATTAGGAACATTAAATCCAGACGTTTGAGATGGGTAGGGCATGTAGCACGTATGGGCGATTCCAGAAATTCAAATAGAGTGTTAGTTGGGGAAAAAGACCTTTGGGGAGGCCGAAACATAGATAATATTAAAATGGATTTGAGGGAGGTGGGATATGATGATAGAGACTGGATTAATCTTGCACAGGATAGGGACCAATGGCGGGCTTATGTGAGGGCGGCAATGAACCTGTGGTTTCCTTAAAAGCCATTTGTAAGTAAGTAAGTGTTATTACTTATTATTGTTCAAAGGGATATCCAATCAATCGATTTTATTGGCGAAATCTACAGTTTTCTTAAGTATAATCAAAGCCAAAATTAAGTTGGGTATAGATAAGCAAAGATAAATACATTAATATACACTGTAAGGTATTGAAGTAGAAAACACACTAATATTATCAAATGATAGGGAATAAGCCAAATTTTTTAATCTAATTTAAATTTCTTTAACTTAGCGGGATGTGCATCGCCCGTGAATATATTAAACGTATCTATTGCAATATATTACACATATTTATTGCAATTTATTTTATTAATGTTACCCAAACGTAGAAATTTCATTCATGTATTACAAACGTTTAAGTCACTGTATCCCTATGAATCCTATAAATATTCTGATTCGTTCATTTAGTGTTCTGCCCAAGGGCACGTCTTTCACTGCAAAACCCATCTTTCTCCAATCTTTCCTATTTTCTACCTAACGCTTATAAATACTTGGAATACTACCTTATGACAGCGTGTTATAGCAACAATATGGACAATAAAATCGATCGGATGGTGACAGTAACGAGACACATACCGCGATAATATGAAGTAGATTTTCAATTTCACGAGGATCAAACAATTGTACCCATAAGAAGGCAAATGAGGGGTGAGAAGCAATGGAGTACAAGTGACATTTCTAAGAACATGAAGAATAAAAATAGTATTAATCATCTTAAAGGCATTATTTGTGGAATAGAAAATTATTCTAACGAATGATTTTATCTTGACAAGATAATGTTATTATTTAACTAAATTTTCTCATCAGAAGTAATTGCTAAACTGCTATAATTTGGTTTAAGAGACCATTACTTACTTTCAATATCAACTAATAAAAATGTATACACAACGTACAGTTACCCTTAAAAGGAATGAGACGACTCTTGGTCGTCGGAAGTTAAAGTTCTACAGCGCGGTTCACTCGATATCGACGTAACGATACGTACCATGAAAAATACAACAAGAATTGTTACAAGGACCACGACAAGGACAAGGACCAGAATAAGGACCACGAAGAAGACAGTCATTTAAGGCCACGATTTCATAACATAGCTCGGGTCACAAAATATCATTGCTTCTCTGTACCGAATGGCAAATGCCTGCTATGGGATCTACATTCTAGACTGCTGCTATCATTGTCTTGTCTCGGTAGCTCATATAGTAGGGTGTCGGTTCCACTGCTTAACCAAAACGTCTCGTGTTCGATCCCATGTAAAACGTTTTTTTATTGAGGTGAAATTAATTTCTTCATAGTTCCTCAACTGTCTAATTTGTCGAAAAATATGAATAATTTATGCCCAATTTCTGGGTCTTACAAGTGGGCTGAACCTCGTCAAACAAATAAATCTTACTTGGAAGTTAAAAGTATTCTTCCTCAAACAAAAAACCATAAGAAACAAAAAGAGATCTGTTAACTTAAAATCTTGTCCACATGTCGTCAGCTTCTATTACAACTCTAAGTCGGTCAGGCATGGATGTCACGAGATTGTGGAATAAGTTCTAATCCCCGG
This sequence comes from Periplaneta americana, assembly GCF_040183065.1. Classification (NCBI taxonomy): domain Eukaryota; kingdom Metazoa; phylum Arthropoda; class Insecta; order Blattodea; family Blattidae; genus Periplaneta; species Periplaneta americana. The sequence continues at coordinate 93,958,300 of NC_091132.1, forward strand.
CGAGATCTTCCCAGGTGTCAACAACTTGATCCCACAATTCGTCTTGATTTCGAGGGCTTCGGTAGGCATAGGTGGCTATCCTTCTCTTTTTCAATTTCGCCCTTAAATTTTCGATGACATTGAAATCAGGTGACTTCGGAGGCCAATTAATGATTTCGATCTCGGGTCTCGTTTGAAACCATCTTTGAATGCTTGCGGCATAGTGAACGGGATGGTTATTCTGCTGGAACAGTAATGTTCCTTCGGGAAAAGTTCTAGGGGAGGAAGGAAGGAATATATTTTCCAGAATGTGCTCGTAAGTTCCCGCATTAAACCGCCATTCGTTGCGTTCTATAACGCCAGGTCCATCGTAAGACATCCACCCCCAACACGATATGCTAAAGCGCCCCGATCTTTCACGTCAGTGCACATAGTGCTGATCATGTCGAAGACCATCCTCACGATAGAAACGGACAGGACCTTCGTAATCACTCAAGATGGTTTTCTCGTCGGAGGAAATTACGTTTCTCCAATCGAAATCCACTCGATTGGTAGCGAAGGCAAGACGGTCGACAGTTTGTTCTTCCCCCAATATTGCCATTTGCTAAGCCCTCCGGCTCCTAATACCGCGGTTCCTCAACCTGCTGATCACAGTCTGTAAAGAACCGGGAAAGTTAGATGCTGCTCTTATTTCGTTAGCAGTCCGAATGGGGTCCTGTCGAACTATTTCGAATAAGAGAGCGTCCTCTTCAAATGAAGAAATCCGCGGACGCCCAGGAATAGGACGATTTTCGACCTCCCCTGAATTTTGGTAACGATGAACAAACCTCGCGGCTGTACTTCCAGGAACACCGACCAAACGGCCAGCAGATCTAGCCTCATATCCAGCCTCAACTAGAGCTATGACTCGCTGTCTCATGTCACGTCGGTTCGCTATTAAGATGAGAAACGAGGGATGACGATAATAGTTTAGTGTAGACAATGACTATTTAACGTGATATAGAATTATTGAAATAAGGGACATCTTGCAGAGTAAGAGTTAATAAATCAACCTTAAATTAAATATTTAAATAACAGGATATAACAGGAAGTCCAATTGATGTGAAACTAATCAAATTAAATCTAATTACATTAAGTAAACAAACACCAAGTAATGACACCACATTGCCACAGCTAAATTGTAGGTTATTAACATAAGCATTGAATAGGTCCGTGCTTATGCGTTGGACGAAAAAACCAAACAGCGAAAGTTCGAATCATGCCGAGGAATGTAACTTCTTCCTTTTTATAATGTAAATCAGACATCTAACTACAATCATTCATGTTTATTAATATTTATAGTCAACAATGAATTTGTAAAGAAAAGACTTTAGAAATCTCAATTGGAATTTGTGATCTGTAGTGACATAAACATAGATTATCTCTCGGAAATTTTCCGTAAAAGTAAATTAAATTCACTCATTGAAACTGGAAACCTTAGTCGTAGAGTCATTTTCCCACCGGCATACAAGCTGAAGTAGCACAGCCATTGATACAAATTTTGTACACAGAATTAGACTAAATTCCTATTCGACAGAACCTATAATCAATGGCTTGTATGAACATTATAAACAAATTCCCTTTCAAAAGTTACTGAACAAATTCAAAATATTAATTAAAAAATTAAAAAAGGGTCGTAAATGCTGTATGTAGTGATTATTTACATTTATGTCTACAAAATGAATCTCTGAAAAACGTACGAGTATATGTTACTGGTACTACTGATATTAAGAGAAAATGTATTGTATTTTTCACTTAATTTCAGAATCACTTCAGTGGATGTTCTCCACTCAATGTTGTGAAAAAATTCAAAAGTAAAAACATGTAGATAACGCAGGGACTTAAGAATCTCATGTATTAAAAAGAAGAACCTATATGAAATGAGTTGCAATGTAATGATCCACATGTTCTTAAATACTACAAGAAGTACAGTGTAATTTATAAAAATTAAGAAAGAGGGAAATAGAACACATTTGAATAGAAAAGTACAAAATTCAGATAATGCAATTAAAGCTATTCGGAATATTATTAAAGTTAAACTTGTAGATATCCTATGAAAGAAAATATTTTTTAATTATAACCAGTGATTATAAAGTAGAGGATCCCAAATCTATTGCAAATTCTTTTAATGTCTTATAGTATATAGTACAGAAATAACATTGACAACTTAAACCTTCAAGATTTTATAAAAGATACTACAATTAGTTACTTAATAGATCCATTTAATAATTAGTATTAATATATGTAATTAGTCAATAACTGCAACAGTGTTTTTTCATTCAATCATAATATGAATGAAATTTAATGCACATTAAATTAAACGCTATTGCAAACACGTAGATAATATAGTTAAAATCAACTCAAGGGGTGAGAATGAAATAATCCAAAGCCGCACTTTTAACAAAAATTGTTTTGTGGGAGTGCATTTATTACACATATGGGAAAGTTACTAATAACATATTGTAATAATTACTAAACAAATTACGTAGCCTAAGGACTCTAAACCTTTGTAAAAGTTTATCTGTGTGGCTTAGGAATATTTTTAAATTTCATTTTAATTGTTAGTTTTTAATATATATGCATTTACGTTGTATATGTGTGTATATATATATTTTTTTTATTTTATTTTTATTGTATTGTGTTATTTTACGACGTTGTATCAACATCTAGGTTATTTAGCGTCTGAATGACATGAAGGTCATAATGCCGGTGAAATGAGTTCGGGGTCCAGCACCGAAAGTTACCCAGCATTTGCTCGTATTGGGTTGAGGGAAAACCCCGGAAAAAACCTCAACCAGGTAACTTGCCCCGACCGGGATTCGAACCCGGGTCACCTGGTTTCGCGGCCAGACGCGCTGACCGTTACTCCACAGGTGTGGACTATATAACTTGTAATTTTGTATTGTCTGTGATCATGAACACTTTATCTGAGGACTTTGTAAAACTATTTCAACGTTACTTAGCTATTTCAACGTTATTTAGACAAAAAAAAATCGTTGATGTAGACTAAGAATCGAACTCGCTCTCTTCTACACAACACGCAGAAGTCTTAGCGTCTAAGCTATTGCAACGACAAGAAAGCTTTCCTTTCTGTGCGGAGTGTCGATCTAGTCATGAAAGTCCATTGTCGATTTAACTACACGATTTATGTATATATTTATCTTTTATTTACGTAATATTATCATATTTTTTTTGCAATTTTTGAAATGAATTTCGGAATGTTGCTAGTAACAAACCAAATAGCCTTAATCTAAATAACTCAATATTCGTTACCTTGTGTATCAGTGCTCTGGTCTCTGATCATGCGCAGTGTTTTACATCTGAGACTTAGGAATATTCAATCATCTCATTCTTTTCCAGGGAAACTGTACATCTGAGGAAAGCTAAAACATTTAATATTTTAATGGCAAAGGGAGACACCTTTTAATCACATCACACAGTAAAATTGAAATCAAATATTTTACGGAATTTACAATATCTTATGTACCTACAACTACATTTTCTCACAAATAACTTAAGTGTACTTATACCCCTTTGCTTCTGACCCCTTCAGATATGAATAGATTTCCGATAGAAGAGTGCTTACAGTAGTTGCGAGCGTTTGCATCCAAAAGAAGACCGCACTCTGGGCAGACAATGCAACACGTCATGACGCAGTCGGTTAAAATATAAAATAATAGTATTAAAACTCTTATTTATTAAAATTCGTATAAGTTCACTAGACATGTTTCTGGACCACAGCTGTCCTATCAATAGTCTTCTACAAAGGAAAGTGAAACTATTGAAAATGATATTAGAAAAAATTATAGTTTAAACATTGTATTTTAGAAAGGATTGAAAATGGCCATTGTACAGAATGTACTTACAATGAGAATCAGCTGGTGTTCGCTGACGTCTGGAGCTCACTGCGTTGGTAGCTGACTGAACCGCGTAAGACTGATGTTGCATGCGTGTGTTAGGACTACGTTGATCAAGTTGGAAAGTAATAAATAGATCAATTAGAATGTTACTGTCAATAATTGGGGCTTTATCATTTAAAATATATTCATTATTTAATTTATGTTTACAAACATCTATGAATTCTAAAATATTTAATGCTTGACCTTTATTTTGTAAATGCAGTATAGTCATGTTTGAATCTATATTAGTAAAAAAATGTTCATTATTGTAAATGTGTTCATTAAATTCTGATTGGAAATTGTTGTGCGAAATTTGTCTATGTCCTTTATATCTCGTCTTCAAAATTCTGCCTCTTTCACATATGTAATCAGTTATAGTTTATTTAACGACGTTCTCAACTGCCGAGTTTATATCAGCGTCGCCGATGTGCCGGAATTTTGTCCCGCAGGAGTTCTTTTACATTCCAATAAATCTACTGACATAAGCCTGTCGCATTTAAGCACACTTAAATGCCATCGACCTAGCCGGGATCGAACCCGCAACCTCGACCACAGAAGATCAGTGTTATACCGACTACGTTACCCAGGCCAACTTGACCTACAGTGTATAGGCTATCAGTGTTATTTGTACACCTGATATATTATTAAACTAACCTTTGAAATGACCTTAGAATTAAAATATAACAATAAAACTAAATTCATTGTGTTTCATTAATTAAACACGAACACAAAGATATGAATAAAATTAATTTATATACACCTGTTAGTCGACCTGGTTGGCGAGTTGGTATAGCGCTGGCCATCTATGCCCAAGGTTGCGAGTTCGATCCCGGGCCAGGTCGATGGCATTTAAGTGTGCTTAAATGCGACAGGCTCATATCAGTAGATTTACTGGCATGTAAAAGAACTCCTGCGGGACAAAATTCCGGCACATCCGGTGACGCTGATAAAACCTCTGCAGTTGCGAGCATCGTTAAATAAAACATAACATTAAAAAAAACATACACCTGTTACATAAAAATTTAAAACTACATATTCCGTGAATTTCATGTAACACTGTTGTTTGTACACTTACTCCACAGACAGAGGGTAGTTACTTTTAGATGCATAGTAAACAAGCATGCATTGCGCACAGGGTTGTCTTTCAATGGAGGTCACTTGCTGTTAGTCTGTCATTGAGAATTTGTGTACATTAGTGGCACAAAAACCCGGACCGATGGAATAATCAAAGTCCACAAAATGAGCCCCAGCGCATGCCATGCCCGCATTCACAAGATAGCGAGTAATCTATTGAAATTGTTGTAGTTTCGACTGCTGACTTAGCCCATTTCGAAAGTCATTAGAAAATAAGCTGGTAAAATTCGTGTTCTGGGAATAATAAGTTAATTAAGTAGTAAAATATCGCTGCAATCGAAAATTATTGGAAATAAATTTGAATAAGGAACAAAAAAAAAAAAGGTTTCCTTCCCAGGCAGGATTCGAACCACGAAAGTCTTAGTTACCAGTCTATCGTTCTGTCACTGTGAACAAGGCTCTGAAATCAGCTACAAGGGTCGGTCCGGTTTTTTTTTTCTGCCACTACTGTACAATGGAATGTCACAAGTAGCTCAGTTACGATTTTAAGAATGTTATTTTTCGCCTGGCTCTGAAGGGCTATTTGTATAGGAAAAGAGGTAAAGTTGTGCATAAAACACATTCTACAGTCATTGTACAGGGACATCATTTTATTTTTACTAGCATTACTTGAAGCAAGTAAAGCGATCGGTATGGAAGTAAATCCCGAAAAGACAAAGTATATGATTATGTCTCGTGACCAGAATATTGTACGAAATTGAAATATACAAATTGGAGATTTATCCTTCGAAGAGTTGGAAAAATTCAAATATCTTGGAGCAACAGTAACAAATATAAATGACACTCGGGGGGAAATTAAACGCAGAATAAATATGGGAAATGCGTGCTATTATTCGGTTGAGAAGCTCTTATCATCCAGTCTGCTGTCAAAAATCTGAAAGTTAGAATTTATAAAACAGTTATATTACCGGTTCTCCTGTATGGTTGTGAAACTTGTACTCTCACTCTGAGAGAGGAACATAGGTTAAGGGTGTTTGAGAATAAGGTGCTTAGGAAAATATTTGGGGCTAAGCGGGATGAAGTTACAGGAGAATGGAGAAAGTTACACAACGCAGAACTGCACGCATTGTATTCTTCACCTGACATAATTAGGAACATTAAATCCAGACGTTTGAGATGGGCAGGGCATGTAGCACGTATGGGCAAATCCAGATATGCATATAGAGTGTTAGTTGGGAGACCGGAGGGAAAAAGACCTTTAGGGAGGCCGAGACGTAGATGGGAGGATAATATTAAAATGGATTTGAGGGAGGTGGGATATTATGATAGAGACTGGATTAATCTTGCACAGGATAGGGACCGATGGTGGGCTTATGTGAGGGCGGCAATGAACCTTCGAGTTCCTTGAAAGATATTTGTAAGTAAGTAAGCAAGTAACATTTTTAATATTAACTTGCCCATACCTCTGGATCAACGCCGTTTGCTACCCCCTTCCACGACTGGAGTTCGATGATACTGGCGTAATATACAAACAAATCACACTACTAGGTATGGGAGGGAACAAAAGTAGTTCATCCATTTACGTAAACTAGGAAATATTGCGCTTTTGAGTTTGATCATTTTCATTAGGTTTTTGTTTAATCAAAATACAGTACGGTATTAACAATGAGTGCTTTTACTCACGAACTGAGCTGTCCATGTGGACGTATTTATTACGCAGTGTATATTATACTGTCTACAGCACATTAGCATACAATATAGAGAATGAAGTTAAAGTGAAAAATAATCATAATATGGATATTTAAACACATATTTGAAAATGGTGGCCGTTCATTTCGATGCAGACTTCAGTTCTTTTGTGCATATTATCGCGCTATAGACTATTGTACCTAATCCCAATTACCAGGTTCGTACTTCATATCATGTTGAACTCATGTTGAAACTCATGTTGAAATAATTCTGTATCTACTCTATAAAAGAGTACCTTACGTACTGTAAATTCAATCTTCACTTCTGCCCGATCCAAAAAGATAAAATTACTCAGATATACTATCTACTGTCCGTCCAAGTGGTTATATCGTAGGGTCGTAGAAAGGGAGGAAATCACGTGACAGTTAATTACTTAACGAGACCCTTTAATTTAAGTTATTTTAAACAGTTGTATAGTATTACTTAAACGTGCAATTCCTAACAGAAATTAATGTTCTCAGAAAAGAGCTAAGACAGCCCAGCCACTAGCTGGCGAATAAAAGCTGGTGGGGGAAACCGGTATACGACGTAGGCAAATGGACGGCAGTACCTGTGCGAAAATGTTTCAATATTGAAAGCTCTTTCGTCACTGGAAAACGCGAACATATTTTTGGAACGTACTGTTTATTACGACCGTAAGGCTACTATGACTGTATATGCGGTCTTGGATCTGTGTGGAGGACGGTGGAACTTCATTAGTAGAAGGGGTGGGAGTGAAGTGCATTAAAAAAACTCAGGTACAATAAAAATTGAAGTAAAAATAAAGTGATGTCCCTGTAGAAAAATTTCGAAATCTTGGAACTTGGAGTAACTTGGCAAAAAAAAAAAAAAAAAAAAAAAAAAGCGAAAATTGTTAAACGCACGTGACGAGAGATTCATAGTTAATCAAGTTGTAAAAATCCAAGAATAAGTGTTCCACAAATTCGAGACATGATTGAAGAGTCTTCAAACACGAAGATCAGTAATCAAACTATCCGGCGTGTGTTGTGGAAAAATAATTACCATGGGAGAAAACACGAAGGAGTCTGTACATTAGTGAGACAAATCAAGTTCGAAGATTGGACTTCCATAAAGAGCATGTTGATATGGATGAGGAATTATGGAACAGGGTGATTTGGTCAGATGAGACGGAGATAAATCTTTATGGTTCTGATGGCATTCATAAGATATGAAGGAAACCCAACACAGATAACGACAGAAACAACACATTACCTGCAGTGAAACACGGGGGTGGATGCTTACTATTGGTACCACTTGCACCGTCCAAGTCCTTGTCAACGAAAATAATACTCCACAATAAAGACCTTCTTCATTCTTGCGAGGACCATAATTTCAATATACATATACATAATTATTTTGGGCAATATATAAATAATTTTGAGGGGAAAAATGTTCTGGGGCCGGGTATCGAACCCGGGACCTTTAGTTAAACGTACCAACGCTCTACCAACTAAGCTATCCGGCGACTCTACCAGACACTGATCCAATTCTTCCCTTTATATACGCATACCTCAAAGTGGGCTGACAACCGTCAAGCAACCAACATTGAGTGCACACTAATTCTGTGTGACTTAAATTGTGGTTTTCTGTAACGTACAGTGACGTGTATTATGTAAATCAGGCTTTCAGGTATAACTCTCTGTAAAGTTGATTTGAATAATTTTGAGGGAAAAATTGTTCCGGGGCCGGGTATCGAACCCGGGAACTTTGGTTAAACGTACCAACGCTCTACCAACTGAGCTACCCGGGAACTCTACCAGACACCGATCAAATTCTTCCCTCTATATCCACACACCTAAAAGTGGGCTGACAACCGTCAAGCAACCAACATTGAGTGCACACTAACTCTGTGTGACTTAAATTGTAGTTTTCTGTAACGCACAGTGACGTGTATAATGCAAATCAAGCTTTCAGGTATAACTCTCTGTAAAGTTGATAATTTTAGGGAAAAATTATTCAAATCAACCTTACAGAGAGTTATACCAGAAAGCTTGATTTGCAATATATAAAAATGTCATTACTAAGCAAATGTTCACAGTAGCCGAGCGAAAATTTCGGTATCTTACTGTTTGTTTCGGTGGATACTATACTTCATGTGAATCATTATTGGATAAATTGCTTGCAATGTACCGTATACTAACTAAATCCGTGCAATAGTTAAGAAGAAATCGTGTAGTCGGACAAGCAGTAGGCTTGCTAAAACCACCTTTTGTATAATAATGATGTTGAAAACATCTATTTCCGCGAAAGCCTCGAAATAGATTTTTTGCAGCCACATAATACTGGTACTTCGCATAACGAGAATGTAGAAACCTTTGTAATCAATATTGCATATTCTTTCACAGAATATCTATTAAATATCTTGATCCCTTTCCGGTATTGTTCGAGCTGTAGCTTTATAAGATGCAAATCCTGGCATTAGTTCCGTTTCCGGTGGCATAACAGAGATTTATCTTCGTTCCACGTGTGCCATTTACGTTATGTTTGTGCTGTATTGTGCTAAGAGGTGACCTCGATCATATTGATGTTACAATAGAAAAAACAAAAAGACTCTTCAATTCAACATTTTTTATAAAATCTATCCAAACAACACATTAAATTCCTTCAAGTTCTAACTATCCATTTCAACATAAAATAGCTGGACTGAATAGTTTAGGAAATAGACTCGTCAATATTCCAATGAAAGAACAAGATTACAATAATGAGTTAGAAATTATACACACAATTGCCTCTGAAAATGGACACATAAACATTAGTACCCATTGATAAGGGTATATAAAATGTAAATAGCTAGATAAAATGTTGTGATTCTTAGACGTCATTTTCAGTCTTATGATGAGATATTGTAACTGTAATTCTTCAAATACAGTTCCTAACTACTACGATTTATCAATCTTTCCTAAATTATGTCCCAAAAGTTAGACGCGACGGAGTAAACGAGAGCGTAATTAACTTCTAACGTCTCTTGTCCAGTCTGCAAATTCTTTAACATCAATTTATTTTCAATGATAGTTTGTTTCCAATCTTCCACTGTAATGTTCTGGAATTCCTTATTTCGTTCAAAGAATTATCAGCAGTGTGTTTTTTTTTATTTTATTGGGTTATTTTACGACGTTGTATCAACATCTCAGGTTATTTAGCGTCTGAATGATATGAAGGTGATAATGCCGGTGAAATGAGTCCGGGGTCCAGCACCGATAGTTACCCAGCATTTGCTCATAGTGGGTTGAGGGAAAACCCCGGAAAAAACCTCAACCAGGTAACTTGCCCAGACCGGGATTCGAACCCGGGCCACCTGGTTTCGCGGCCAGAAGCGCTGACCGTTACTCCACAGGTGTGGACTCAGCAGTGTGTGCTGTGACAGAATCTTGTTGAAAATACCAATATTCTTTCCCGTGAACTGAAACCAGAAGAAATTTGAGAGTATTTGTGAGCGGTACCTCTATGCATTTATTTTCGTCTCAAAAAATATGGGCCATATTATTCTTCTGGCAGTAACAGTACACCATACACCAATTTTTGCATTATGTAAGGAAACTTCGTGAATTCTTTTAGGTTTTTTTCACGCTCCAGTATCTATTGTTTGCGTACGAGACAACCGTGTAAATAAAACCACGCCCCGTCAGAGAAAATAATTAACTCTGGATCAACCATGTAATATCCTGTAGAGGTCAGTTACAGAAATTCACTCGACTTACGTAGTCACGTGACTATAATTCCTGTACTATAACCATCCCGTACGGTTTGTTTTAACAGTTGAGTTGCCGCGTGGGCTGATCTTTTGGAACGCCTACTTATTGATACAGACAACAGAGATTTCGTTGAAGACATAGTAGTTCTAAAGATGCCTCAATTTCTAAAAACATGTTAACTCGGTATAGAGCTGATTACTGAAAAATTACGAGACTAAGGAAAAAGTTACCGTAGACTTCTCAACTCATAGTGATTTTATTTATACACCTTGATTACACAACATTTAACATTATATCACTTTGGAAAACGTCTTATGTGTCTTTCACGTGTTAAATTTTATGTTACCTTGTTAACATGTTTCGGCCTGCTATTGGCCATCATCAGAACTGGTTGTTGCTGGTCTTGGCGCCTTTTGTTTTGTTTCCTGTGGGGGTGTGTTTGTGTAGTGTAATATGGAGTCAAAGAGTGTGTGTGTTCTGAAATTGAGTTGTGTGTTGAGAATTTCATTTGGATGTGTCTTTGTGTGTTTATATATTTCGTATTGTTTTAGTGTTTTTAGTTTCTGGATTTTTGGTTGGATTTGTAGAATTTCCACGCCTATATTGATGTCTCTGTATATATGGTTAGCATTTGTGATGTGTTCTGCATATGTGGAAGTGTTTTATTTATTACCTGTCAGAATACTTCATTTATAAATAAAGTTTCCTAATATCCCTCAGCTGATAGCCTACTTGGCAAAATGTGCCATTTTGTGTTGTCATTGTAGAAATTGTAAACAAAATATACTAACTTCAAAAAATTAATTTCAAGGTTTTATTAAACTTGTTTCTTTTACATCTAGGCCTAATTATCTACTTTATAGTGTCCCAAAGGTAACGATTCATTTTCTAGAAAAGCTTGTCTAATAGAGTAAACGTATATATATATATATATATATATATATATATATATATATATATATATATATATATACTTACATAGCAAGGGCACAGATGAGGCATTAGATATCAATGAAGTTCAGCTTGGCTACCTTAAATGTCAACGCTCAGAGGCCACCGTTCATCCATAGCTGTAAACACTCTCACAGTTGATCATGTCTGATGATGTTGACCCCTCCACAATCCTATCACGCAGCTGATGCAGGATTGTGATTTTAACCCTGTAGACAAGGATCTTGATGTAATCCCACTTGATGAAGTCGAAGGGGGTAAGGTAAGGTGACCTCGGAGCCCAGATACGCGATGAATCTCTACCAATCCACCGTCCCGTGAACATGCGGTTGAGGTAATTGCAAACAATGAGAGCGAAAGTGTTCAGTAGCCCCATCCTGCTGGAACACAATGGTATTCAGAATTTTATCTGACTCCAATTGTGGTTGCAGGATATTCTGGAACATATCAAGATAACTTGTACCTGTTACCGTTTTCATTTTCCGCCGCCTCAAAAATTTCATCACACACTTCTATACGGGCTGCATAATCTTCCTCCTCCAGGTGATACATTACCTCAATGTGATACGCTGAAGGAGGCTTCAGAGTAAAACGAAGAGTATGTCTAACACTAATTCGTGGAACTCACGGCTCAGCAAACGAACAGAAGCACGTGGGCTCCCTTCAATGGTCTCACGAATGTTCTGGACTGCGTCTTGAGATGTTGATGGTTGTCCAGAACGTTTTCCATTAAGCACGCTACTTGTTCACCTGAATTTGTTCAGAAGATGCCTGATATTGGTTCTTGTTGGTGGCTCATTTCCATATTTTCGACGGCACAGCTCACACACCTCCCCGAATGTTTTACCACCAAGTTTCCAGAAAACAATGGCTGTTCTTTCTTCTTCAGAGAGCATGAAAATTAATCCTTACTTTTTTCCTAGGTATATTTTACAATAATTTTTTAGATGTCTACTTAGACAAAAAAATTATTTTATCTAAATTTCCGCCGTCTATTAAGTCCTCAGTGTCTTATTGTGTGTTTTGATATCATTATGTGCTGTGCAGAAACTCAAGAATTGCACACTTCTAGCTTTCAAATTAAAATTTACTTTCTGGGACAGTGTTCCGTTGATGTTCGCAGTATTTTCATGTAGAAAAATACAAGCATCTTATCCGGAATAAAATATTTCACACCTTCAACGAAATACAACGGTGTATGTGTGCCTGTAATCTTGAGGACAAGGTCACTGGGACACTATCCGTGCAGGTAGACGGTGGCTTGTTATCTATAATAAAGTAGCAACATCGTTTACACTTCCAGCTCCAGAGCAAGAGCATCAACTGTGGCCTCCAGGGTTATAAAATTCTTGCCGCTTTAAGGTCAGGAAACACATGGCTCCACCGTGTACAGTTTTCAGTTTTATTCATCAGATCAAATAAATTTTTCTTTATTTTCTTCTTTTTCTTTCTCTTCTTCCATCACTTTCTCTCTTTTCCTATCTAACCCACTAGCCTTTATTTTCTTTCAATTTCACTTAATTTCTTTGGTTCATTTAAATCGCATTTCAAACTTTTTTCTTGCTTCTTTCCTTCCTTCCTCTATTTTTTCTTTCTTTCTTCTTTCATTTCTCTTTTGATGTATAACTACGAATTTCTCTTCACTAGATATGGAAGTGGGTAAATTGGGAATAGAAATACACTTAAAATGCAAGTCCCTCTCTTGTTATCCTTGTATCTCCCTTGTTTTCTTTGCTTCCTCATTGTTATCTTGTCTTCCCCTTTGTCTTTGTGATCCTTTGTTCTACTAAACTTAGCCTTCTCTATTTCTCGGCATATTCCCCATGTTCTCGGTGTATTCCCATTGTTTTCGGTTTATTATCCTTCTTCTCGATGTATTCCCCTTTTTTTAGGTGTACTCCCTTTATTCTTCATGTATTCCCCCTGTTCTCCTTGTAATTCCCTTGTTCTACTTATGTTTCCACTCCATCTCCTTTTCTTCCCCTTCTTCTTTTCAAAGACCTTCACACCTCTACACCTACGTACCTTGCCTCCCGCTTCATTTATCAATCATATCACAATCTGTACACATGCAAGCAAAACTGGCTTCATCGTATATCAGATTGGCCATTCCCATATTATGAAATGGCAACATAAAATGAGAACAACCACCACAGTCTCCACCGTCGAAAATGGATTTTTTCGTAACGACCGATAGATGGAAGTGTAGTTGCTCCATGCAATTCCATAAAGATTATAACGTTACTTGTTTTGCAGTCGCTATGTGGCAGCATAGTGAAATTGATAAATGTGGTTGCCTTGAAAGTCCATTAGGCTGATCAATCTGTCATATGTAATCAGGGATATTGGCAATACCAACACATATAACATCAACGTATTTTTATTAATTCACTGTCTCACTTATGGTATAGATACCCTACTCTGCGACATCAAGGACTGTCGGAATTTAACAGTATTCAAAAACAAACTTTGTAACTTTTTTTTAGACAGTAGAACACAATGATATTAAATGAAAACTGTAAATTATTGTAAAAGATTCGAAAATGTTTTTGTTTTGTTTCTCTTCAAAACTGTACCATCAGTCACTTACTTAGATTTGGATGTTTAGTTACTAAACCACTAAATATATTAGGCACTTAATATGGCCTAAGTGTATCTTCTTCATTTGTATCCGTTATGATTTTTTTTTGTACTCGTATTTTCCCCTTTTTTATATGTATTTGTATTTCTCACATCTCTTTCTTTCTCCTTCTTCCCTCTCTCTTTTTCCATCTCCCGTCTCTCTCTTCTCTCTTCTCCCTTCTACCGTCTCTCTTCTTCCTTGCCTCTCTTCTCCCTTCCCTGTCTCCCACTTCTTCCTTCTCTCTCTTTTCCCTTATCCAGTCTCTCTTTATCCCTTCTCCTCTCTCTTTCTCCCTTCTTCCTTTTCTCTCGTCTCTCTTCTCCCTTCTTTCTGTTTGTAGGTACTAATTTTTGTTTACTTCTCTCTGTATTTGTGGGGCAGAGAAGGAATGATGATCTTTAATTCCAACAGATTAAATAAATAAGTAAGTTGGGCGTTAAAGCATAGGCACTGGGCGTTAAAGCATAGGATGAAAATAAATGGTTCTAAAAGTAAATCTATAACATTTTGTAAAACCCTAGAGGAAACTAGTCTTAATTACGAATTCAGTGGTGTTGTAATTCCGCAAGAACAATGTTGTAAATACCTAGGAGTGTATTTAAACTCCAAACTTTCTTGGGGAGAGCACGTTGATAATGTTACAGGCAAAGCATGGAGGGCACTTCACTTTATTATGAGAATCTTGAGAAAGGCTAGCCCCAAATCGAGGGAAATAGCATATCTAACATTAGTGCGACCGTTAATGGAATACGGAACTACGTGTTGGGATCCCTATAGAATATATCAGATAAATTCCTTAGAAAGAATCCAGTATAGGGCAGCTAAATTTGTTAAAGGTAAAAGAGAAGATGGGAACGATACGATAAAAGAACTTAAATGGGAAACTTTGGAAAACAGACGTAGGAAAACTAGAATAACATCATTGTTTAGAGCACATCTAGGTCAGAAAGCATGGGTAGACATAACGGCTCGGTTAGAAAAGCCAACGTACTATGGTAGGAACGATCATGATTTTAAAATCAAATGTAGGAAACAGAAAACGGATGTAGGTAAATTCTCATTTTTAAATAGAACTATAAATGATTGGAATGACCTACCTGCAGCGGTCTTTGAGGGCTGTCCTTCCTTAAGGAGATTCAAGAATAATTTAAAGAGTTGTGTATAAAGTGAAAATTAAAATTAAGGTGACATTCAACATTTAATTTTTTAAGGTGACATGTATTTATCTAGCCTTACGAGTTTACTTCCTTGGTTTGAATTGTAAATTATTTAAAAATAGCGTGTAAGAGGGCCTTAGACTAGAAATGTTTAGTTTAAATGTAGTTCTGATTATAAGTATGCATAAGAATGCAATTATTTGACTTATTTGAACTGTTGTATCAGTGAAGCGAGGTGAGTCAGTGAAGTTATGGTTTTACAGTGCAGTGAACAGTTCCGATCAGTGATAATTTATAGCGTCAATGAAATGTGTTCTATAGTGTCAGTGAAATGTGTTACAGAGTGTCAGTGAAATGTGTGCTAAAGTGTCAGTGAAATGCGTCATAGTGCCACTACAGGGAATGAGATGAGAGTAAAGTGAAAGACTATTGAAACTTATGTAGGACCTATACATAATTATGTAGGTTGTGTTGTAAAATTAGGTGTTTTATTTTATGTTTTATTATTATTGTGTTAAATTGTATTGTGTATTCTTATTGTATTGTGTATAAAATTGTATATGTGTTGTAAATTGTATTATGTATTGTAAATTTTATTGTGTATTGCTTATCATTTTAACTGTGTATTGTTAATATTGTATATACCACTGCCACCGGGTGCTTGCCCACTTGCAGTGTAAATAAATACATACACATACATAAATAAATAAATAAATAAATAAATAAATAAATAAATAAATAAATACCGGTAAATAAAGGAATGAAGTCCACACCTGTGGAGTAACGGTTAGAGCGTCTAGCCGCGAAACCAGGTGGCCCGGGTTCGATTCTCGGTCAGGACAAGTTACCTGGTTGAGGTTTTTTCCGGGGTATTCCCTCAACCCAATATGAGCAAATGCTGGGTAACTTTCGGTGTTGGACCCCGGGCTCATTTCACCGGCATTACCACCTTCATCTCATTCAGACGCTAAATAACCTGAGATGTTGATAAAGCGTCGTAAAATAACCTACTAAAAATAAAGGAGTGAATGAATGAATGAATGAATGAATGAATGAATGAATGAATGAATGAATGAATGAATGAATGAATGAATGAATGAATGAATGAATGAATGAAGGAAGTGGAAGTTTTTAAATGGCAACAGATATAGAAGTATTTAAAGGAAACATTTTCCATTTTTTCTCAATCACCATAACCTTGAAACTCTAATTCTGAAAGTGACGACCTTTGTTTCGTTAGATTACAAATTTCGAGCAAATTGATTGAAATATGAGTGCGCTGAAACGATGTTGATTTGTTTCTTCAATAGTTTTCAAACAGAAGCATGTTCTTTTTAAGGTTATGTCCCAAGTTATCTGAGCTAGAGGTTGACTCGGAATAAACCACTACAGGGACTGAAGAGCCCTCCATACATACACGACTGGAGTGACCACTGAGCACTTGGTGCTACTTCACATCTTGCACTATTTCTGTGTGAGAGGCGCTTTTTCAGCGTGATGTAGGATGGCTATCTAGAGACGTGAACTTGAACCTGAGTGCTGTTTTTGCCGAGACACTTCATTAAATTCACAAGTGCTACCGTTCCAACAAAAGGGCGACGAAGGAGGCTTGTAAACATTTTCATGGAGTACATCCCTGGATATTACTCTCTTGCGAAACGTAGGAACAACAGTTGGTAAAAAGAAGAATATGAGGTTAGTTATCCCATTTCATTTACATTTCACATATCTTATATTTATATTAATCCCGTTTTACTTGAGGGTACTGGGTGGACCCGTCAACAGTATTTTCGCATATAAATATGAATATATGAAATATTTTTTTCTCTGTTTCTATGAAACTCAAACTAATGTCCTTTGCAACGTTTGATAAAAATATTAGCGAGTAGTGAGCTGGCCACATAAAACAAAGTATCTTTCATTGCTTTAATATAGACATGGTTGTCTAATGAAAAAAAAAAAAAAAAGAAAATTTGCGATTGTCAACAGTTTGAAACATCTATTATAGTCCGCGTCACCGTTTTTTGCGTGTAAAATAAGTAATGGGAACGTTAAGTACAAGTGTTTTACCTCTGCCGCAGTTAGTCTGACAACTGTGTTTGACAAATGGCTGATGTTTCGTGTATAGGGAGCGGTACCATTCTCAGCTGCACTAGCAACATGCTCACAAACTGGGCACTATATTCTAGGACACACGCCAAAGACGCTGGCGTTTCAATTTCACACATTTTAAATTTTCTCCCATCTAACAAAGATACAATTTGAGAAAATGAGTGTAATAAATATAGTACTTTTTCAATTACACAATCATAATGTGACAAATCTCCATACGTTTATTTTGTCCTATAAAAATATGACATGTCAGCCGACACCTTCACTATTTGAAAAAATTATTTAAAATAGTAGTCCATTGATTTTGAAGAAATTCATAGTTTGTATTAGCACATAAAATTTCAGCCCTTTATCGTATGCAGTTTCGGAGTAAATGGTTCCTGGTCCACCGTTGTGGCTGAGCAGTTACCGAGTCTAACTCTGAACCCAGCGGGGTTCGATTCCTGTTCGGGACGAGTTGCCTGGGTGAGGTTTTTTTTCGGGGTTTTCCCCCCTTACTCCTACGGATGAATATCAGGTAACTTTATCAGGCGATTTGAACACACTCATCTTCGCCACTTTCTTTCCTCCCCTATCAACCTTTCATTCATCATCCCGTTACTTCTCCTGGTTTTAAGATCGCTCTACAGGCGGTCCTCCGAAGCTGCTGGCTCTCTCGACCGGCCTCCGTGGATTGTATTCATGCGATGATGGATATTTTCTGAAACGGAACCCGGGACAGACCTTCACGGGAGAGGACATCCGCCTTGGACCGTTAAGGGAGTCTTGGGAAGGGGGGGTTTCCGAAGCATGAGTGGTACATGGACTCTGTTGGCTGTAGGGACGGGTCGTTAAGGTGGTTAGGTCGGTGCGCGTAGAAGAACGGTGGGCACGCAACTCATCCCATATAGGGGGTGTACAATAGACCTCAGGTTGTAGTGAGTGGGATGTTCCCTCCCTCTTAACAAGAAAAAGAATGGTTCCTGAATTTAGAACGATGAAAATCATTTCCCTTCTTCAATACTCTTTTTTCTTGCCATTCCTGCATTAAAACAATGAAAGATAATTTGTTTCTGTTGCCAACTCACAACTCACCAATATTTGTTTATTACTCGTACATGGCGCAAAGAACATTAGTCTGTGTTTGATAGAAACAAGAAAAAAATAATGTATACATTCATATTCATACGCGAAAGTATTGCTAGCAGCTCTACCCAGTACCCTTAATTTCGCGTCGTACTCCAGACATAGATCAGAAAAAAAACTGAAGGATATTATAATAAATATATATTTATTTATTTATTTAACCTAGTAGAGATAAGGCCATCAGGCCTTCTCTTCCCCTCTACCAGGGGATTACAGCTACAATATTAAGAATACAATTGCAATTATAATTACAATTAATATTAAATTTATAAATACAATAAAAAGCAAAGTACCGGTACTAAAAGATTAACTGATTAATAAAAGCTAGAAAGTTTATTGTAAAAGTTAAGAAGAGAGAATTTTTTTTATTAATTAAGTAAAAATTAAACCTACTCTACGCAGTAAGAAAATGCTTAATAAGTTTGCTTTTGAGCGCTACTAAATTCCGACAGTCTCTGATGTCACTGGGTAGGGTATTCCACAAGCGCGAGAGCGAGATTGTGTATGATGACGAATACGATGATGTCTTATGTGTTGGTATGGCTAGTATGCGGCTATTTTGCGTGCGTGTGAAGAGATTATGATATGATGACAGGTAACTGAAACGGGAGACAAGGTATGTAGGTATAGAAGTGTGAAGGGCTTGGAAAAGGAGAACAAGAGAATGACAATTTCTACGTTCGTTAAGCTGTAGCCAGTTTAGATTTTGGAAGGCTGGGGTAATGTGGTCAGCGCGACGGATATCGCAGACGAAGAGAACACAAGAATTATGAACACGTTTTAAATTCTGCGACTGGTTGACATTGAGGTCAGTCAGTAGAAAATCATAATAATCGAAGTGGGGCATTACTAGTGTTTCCACTAGTATTTTTATCAGTGATAGCGGGAGAAATTTTCGAATGTTGTTTAAAGAATGTAGTAATATACAGTATGTACAGTAGAATACATACAAGGTAGGAGAATGATGTTCATCATCACAATATAGTAATAATATTAAAAAGTGGGAGAGGATTTGATGGAATTTCAATGATTGCGTGTCACGTAAATACAGGAATAATTTAGATATAGTCGATGAAAGAACATGACGATCTTCTCTCATACCACTCCATTACACCGTCATCGATGATTTCACTCGCGATTTACTTCGACGTACAGTGAATGAGTGCTATAAGAAGGAGGTGTCACCGACAGTGGAAACGCTTACAAAAATAATGCAGGGGAGAGTATTTATAACCTTCCTTCCAAGACAGAAAGCCGTGTGATTTGCCACGAAGTATACCTAATGGAATTGAGATAAATTGATACAGTTTGCTGTGAGAATTAAGTACGTCTAAAAACGCATTCAAATCCGGTATGAATAATGGTCAATCATACAACAACAATAATAATAATAACAATAATACTAATAATAATAATAATAATAATAATAATAATAATAATAATAATATCTAATTATTATTATTATTATTATTGTTATTGTTATTATTGTTATTATTATTATTATTATTATTATTATTATTATTATTATTATTATTATTATTATTATTATTATTATTATTATTATTATTATTATTATAGCTTGACTGTATGAAAATAATGCCTTAAAGAAGAAGATACAAGTACGCAATATTGCTTAATGATTATGATGGTAAGAATTGATGACAGTGGATGTAATGATCAGCAAATTAATTTATTCACAGCACTTTCACGATTCTATTGATAATGGTGATGATTATATGTGGTAGTATACTTATGTCTTTGGTTCTTAAGGCGGGAAGTACACCACTGGGCTGCCTAAATTTAGTGAAATTCATTTTTATATAGCTCTGCTACAGAAGCTAAATGAACAACACTTTAATTCTTAATATACATCCATTACACTTCATAAAACACTATTCAGAATATTACAATGGGTAATATGCCTAATTACCTGTAAAATAATAACAAATTTGCATAATTATTTTTACAACAGTAAAGGTTTTACAGACGAAAATCTACAATTAATTAAATATGTTCATGATTATTATACAGAAATATTCTAAAGACCTACATCAACGACAAAGTCTAGGATCTTTTGCCTATTCCTTCAGGAAATATTTTTTTTCTTAATCAAAAGTTTAGAAAATTTAATATTGAAGGTAACGTTTAAGAAAAAATATTTCTTGAAGGAATAGATGTAAGATCCTAGACTATGTTGTTGATATAGTTCTTTAAAATATTCCAGTAAAACAATCGTGCATATATATTTAATTAATTGTATATTTTATTATGTAAATTCCTTAGAGTTGTAAAAATTATGCAGATTTGGTATTAATTTTACAGGTAATTATTACTAATTGAATATTCTGAATGTTGTTTTACAAAGTGCAATGTATGTATATTAAGCCTGAAAGGTTTGTTCATTTAGCTTTTATAGTAGCTGAGATTAAAAACAAATTAATTTCATTAAATTTTTGCAGGCCATTGGTATACCTTCCCCCTTATGCTGTTGATTACAAATTTCTATATTAATCTCTGAAATACAGAGTAATTGATACAATTTGAACAGTATCTTGATTTAATCGACCATTATGTTAAACTGTCTTATGCAGTTTCATACAAATACGCCGCTTGGATTCTTACGGGTAAGTTCGTAGATAAAGACAGAGGTTTTTTTAGTTCACAAATACGTAAAAACAAGAAGTCTTTATAAAATATATTCGCGGTGGCTAGATCTAGATTCATTTTTTTTTTCTTTTTTCTTTTACATTCTCTGTTATAGTTCTTATATACCAATTTTCTGTAGGAGTCGAGATAATTCTATGAAAACAACTAATAATTGACACATTTGTGTGCCTCTCCTAGTATGGGGTCAGCAGAACGAAGGGGCTTCCACAGAGACACACAGCACAAAACATTAATAAGGGACAACCATCAATTCTCGAAGCGGGATTCGAACTCACGAAACTTCGGACCGCGCCACGAAAGGCGAGTGCTCTTTAAACCGCTCAGCTACCCGGCCCGGCTGACTAGCGTTAGATCATCAATAGTTAAATATTATAAAATAAAATTGTATCGCTTCTCTCAGTATACCTAGGCTTTAAACTATTTTGAGGTGAATTATAAATTATATCCTGGTGTACAGAATCTAGCGCAAGTTTCAGTAAAACTGATACGTTTTTACTCTATAAGTTACGAGTATATAATGGATATGCGTTAATTAACATTCTACATTATTAATGACTTTTATTAGAGGTCAATAGTCTAAATTTAGTTATTATACCTTAGAATTCGAAGGCTAGAGAATAAATTCTATCCAAACCTCCATCCATTTTCCCAGAGGATTTTGCAAATGTAATGGGGGTTACATAGAGGGCAAGACCAGATTATAGTCAATACTAGACCTTTATAGGAAAGCACTACATCAAGTTTCCAAAAGACAAAACTCTGTGCTGCCTAATATGATGTTCAGCGTTCCTTATCTTGTTCGCTGTGTATCATGGTTAGCTCCTACATTTATCACAGAATTGCGTGTAGTTGGATGCTAATAATTTGGCGTATGACTGACAGTTTGGCAGATGGTAGCATGGGAATAACGGTCCTTTAACGATAGGCAAAATATAGGTACATCTTTTGACATGAATAATATCTGGAATAATGAATATCGTACCTAGCACGAAAGGAATTTCTTTGCAGTAACAATGTTGTTATATTTTGGTACTTTTTGTACGCAACCGGTTATATTTTTAATACATCTGCATTTCATTTATCAAACTTTATATTATGACACTTTTTTCTGAAACGAGAAAATTCACAACTGTTTTCTGTCTCTTTATGTCACTTAATTAAGAGACCAAATTTCTTTGCTATCATTCATTTATTCATAATGTTCTTCCACTGCAACCCAGCATTCCAGTCTTTCCTATTTTCTGCTTTCTTCTTTGTCTCCTCATATGATCCACATATCTTAATGTCGTCTATCATCTGATAACTTCTTCTCCCGTTCACCATTCCTTCCAGTGCATCCTTCAGTAGGCAGTTTTTTCTCAGCCAGTGACCCAACCAATTCCTTTTTATCTTTCTGATCAGTTTCAGCATCATTTTTTCTTCATCCACTCTTTCCAACACAACTTTATTTCTTATTCTGCTTGTCCACTTCACATAATCCATTGTTCTCCATATCAATATTTCAAATACTTCTATTCGATTTTCTTCATTTCGTCGTAATGTCCATGTTTCTTTCCCATATAATGCCAAACTCCTCGCAAAGCACCTAAAACGGCCTCTGGCTCAAAGCCAGAAATGTCAATAAACTACTACAACTACTAGAACTGCGGCGTGAAAATAATATTGCATCATTCTGCAGCTTCCAGAGTACAAACTATTATTGGTGTATCGCAACTAGCATTGCGTTACCTTAGAACTTAAGGTGACCTAAATGTCGTATCAATTGCATAACTTGTCTGAGCAGAGAAAAGTTAGTTTTTTTTTTCTTCAAAATGTCATTATCTACTTAGACGTAGAGTACAAACAATTTCAGTATTATGATATAGCTGAAGATGTTCTTAAAAGAGTTTTTGTCACAATACTTGTTTATCTTTCTCTGACAGATATCAGGATAACATTTGTTGCAAGCTTCTTTTAGAGAAAATAAAGTAACTGCAATCTGTAGCCATGACAGAGAATGCAGTGTATTGGAGTAACAAGATTTTGAAATTGAAACTTTATAGTTAACTCATATCTGAACTTCTAGGGAAACAAAGAACCGTGTTCGAATTCAGGTGAGAGAAATGGAAGTTGGTCATAGACAAAAGTAAAGTTGGTATAAGTTTATCTTGTGATGGACAGAATTACATTCCTTATACATTTTAGAAACAATTCTGAGAGATAAGATGAACAGTCTAACTCAATTTTATAAAAGAGCCTTTGTTTTAAATTTAAGGGCTGAATGGCTGCTGGTTCAAAAAATAAACCAGTATATTTTGATCATTATTACCTCCTATTTTACATCCCTTAATATTCGTATTTCGTAAAACTCCGTCTTATCTTCTGACTAAGAATTAACAGAAACCTACACACAGGATTTAAGGAGATTTAAGATGATTAGTCAGTCCGTTGATTATAGAATAGTTTTTTTTATATACATATATGTATATATATATATATATATATATATATGTAAATTGTCTTTATACTTTATAGTAACGAGGAAAAGATTATGCAGCGGCAACTGGAATTATCTCCAAAACAGTGTGCCGGGAACTTCTCTTTTCATACGCATGCACACTTACTTTATAGATTACTGCAGTTGTATAAAAGTGTTTATATGTGCATTGTTTTTGGAGATGACTGTCCATCCGAGTCCACCAGGATAATCAGGAATGTATGTTTATTCTTATGTCTCACCCATCCCAGCTGCAGTTTGCTTGCGACGAAGATAACAACCGACCTTGCAGCTAAGAGTAACTCGCTCTGGAGTTCTGATTAATAAAATCCATCTGTCAAAATCGATGGCGTCAACTATACCACAACATTTCTAAACTTCCTATATGCTGCACTAAAAGGAAAAGAGGAGGAAGGAAGAAAAGCGAAAAAAAAAAACAGACAATTTATGAAATCCTTCTGATCGCGTGAATTATTTCCATTCTTGGTATGTAATTAAGTGGTCCGGGAACTGCGGACAGCGAGGACAGAATAATCCTGTCTTTCTGCTTTATTCCAGAATTTCACTAGATAATGTATATTTCCTCATCATCATAATCATCATGATCATCATCATCATAATCATCATCATCTTCACCATCATGAACTTCATTTTAGACAATATGATCTATAATAAAAGATGATATTGATCCCTTCTTCGATGTCTAGGTCTTCCATGATCTCTGTGTCCTCTAGGTCTCTATACTGAGGCTAATCTTGGAAGTTTCTCCCTTTCCATTTTTATACATGATTCTTCCACTGTTGCTGATATTGTTGAATTTCTTTGGTTATAAAAGGAACTTGCAATATTTTTAGGATATTTATGTTTCTTTTATGATACAACCTCGTTATATCCAATAACCGGTCTTAAGAAAACCCATCTGAACTGCTTCAAGTTTCTGTGAATTTCGTTTACTTAATATCCAAAATTCGCTGCTTTTGATGTTATATATCTTCGTAACCA
Source organism: Periplaneta americana (assembly GCF_040183065.1). Classification (NCBI taxonomy): domain Eukaryota; kingdom Metazoa; phylum Arthropoda; class Insecta; order Blattodea; family Blattidae; genus Periplaneta; species Periplaneta americana. The sequence continues at coordinate 93,982,845 of NC_091132.1, forward strand.
ATGTCATCTGTTTGTCTTCTAATAACTTCATGATATATATTTCCTATGACTCTTATCTGTATATTGTAATAGGTTTGTCTGCTATATTTTTGTAATAAAAATATCAAATATAAATAAAAGTGTAAAAGAATAAAGATATGAACAAATTTATGTATAATATTCATATAGAAAGTGGGAGTAGGACACAGATTAAAACTTTTCACCTTCTTCTTCGCGTGTGTTAAGAGATAACTGTGAAACATTTATTTAATTAACTGAAAGAGGGAAGTCAGAACAAATTTTGTTTCCCTGTAATTAAAAAATAAAATCAATTTATTGACATTTTATCCCAAAATTTTGTGTAACTGGTCAAGTTTTAATATACACGGTATAATATCTGATAATACTCTACAATAATTTTAAAGTGAATATGCAAATTTTCATCTCTCTTGCATGGACGATTCCTGTGAAAATTGTACAGCACCTTGTAAAAAAAACTTTAGTTATAAGAAGAACAAAGTTAAAAATGAAACTGTTTTTAATGGATTTAATGGGATGATGACTCAAATCATTATATTATGTTTTGTAAAATAAATATAATCAACTCACTATATTTTTTTGTTCAGAAAGATATAAAGAATTTAATTAAGTTTAACTTACATATTAGGTATTTTCATGTTGAATGTAGTGTTGGCCGATATGCAGGGATAACTTTAAGTTTTGGTACATAAGATACGTATAAGACGGCCATATATACCAAAACTTAAAGTTACATGTTAGGGCCTATATCTTTTTACATTTTGACACTTCCCAAGTCTCTTAAGTTCACGGGTATCAGATTTCGTTTGTATTGCAATCATTACACATCTAATGCAACGTTTTATTAATAAAATGTTTCTTTTTTGCTTCGTTATTTAACGTAGCTGTATTAACTACTAGGTTATTTAGCGTCGATGGAATTGATGATAGCGAAATGATATTTGGCCAGATGAGGCAGCGGATTCGCCATAGATTACCTGACATTCGCCTTCCTTTTGGGGAAAACTTCGGAAAAAATCTACGAGGTAATCAACCCAAGCGGGAATCGAACCGACGTCCGAAAGTAACTTCAGATCAGCAGGCAAACACACTATCTTTTGAGCTACGGCCGGCGGTGGCTAAAATGTTTCTTAAAATTACTGAAAGTTATTTGTAACACTGTCTTTGTGAGGCATTGATCACATTATTTATAGTTCGCAAATTTATAGTTTATGCAGATGCATTAATTATTCACTACTACATCTTCTGAAACTGTTTGTCGTTCCTTTTTTGTGTTGTCTACACACCCTCACACGTAATTTTCCATATAGCACGTTCTTGGTTTGTGGGTTCATCATTTTCCTGTCTTTTCCGTTTCCTTGTACCCTGCTTGCACCTTTTTTTGCCTCCATAAAAAAGCAATATTGACTCTTGTAAAAGTTATAAATTTCAACTTTCACATATTGATATATAAGGGATTCTTCCATTTTTAAATTTTGAATGGCTTATCCTTCCTCCATTGTATAAGTGGATTCCTCTAGCTTGCACAGCTAGTTTATCTATCACGGTATGACGCCATAATTTCCTTTTGTTACACATTATTTTGTAAACTGCAATTTTTTGGCCAAAATAAAAAATAAAAAAGTATGGTGCAATCACAATCTAATATATACAGTAGCGAAGCTTGGGATGATTTTTTGCATTTCTCGCAATAGTTGCTAGCCGCTTGGAGCGCTGTGAGTACTAGGAACAGTAGACTGTGCCATTGCCATCGTGATCTAATACAGGCCGTAAGGCAGACCATGTGACTCCCTTAATCCGATCACGAAGGGCAGCTTTTCAACCATATAAATTATTTGGAATGCATAAAGAGTAACATATATTTCTTTGAAATGTAGTGGAATTGCATTAATAAAATTTAAAACAATGATTATGAGACATTTCAGACATAATTCACTTGAGAGTAAAGGTGTAATTTAATTTTTTCTTTATTTTAAAATTAGGATTAGTATTTTCCGGGCTAGAGGGCCGTGGTCTGTTGGTAATACAATCAAACGTTTCGTCCACTACACGCCACTGAAGATGTCCACCGGAGTAGTGGACGAAACGTTTCCGACATCCGCTCACGTGTACCACGTCACTGAAGATCTCCACCAGAGTAGTGGACGAAACGTTTGTATGTATGTATGTATTTATTTATTTACACTGCAAGTGGGCAAGCACCCGGTGGCAGTGGTATATACAATATTAACAATACACAATAAAATGATAACCAATACACAATAAAATTTACAATACACAATACAATTTTACAACACGTATACAATTTTACACACAATACAATAATAATACACAATACAATTTAACACAATAATAATAAAACATAAAATAAAATACCTAATTTTACAATACAACCTACATAATTATCTATAGGTCCTACATAAGTTTCAATAGTCTTTCACTTTACTCTCATCTCATTCCCTGTAGTGGCACTATGACGCATTTCACTGACACTCTGTAACACATTTCACTGACACTATAGAACACATTTCATTGACGCTATAAATTATCACTGATCGGAACTGTTCACTGCACTGTAAAACCATAACTTCACTGACTCACCTCGCTTCACTGATACAACAGTTCAAATAAATCAAATAATTACATCCTTATGCATACTTATAAACAGAACTACATTTAAACTAAACATTTCTAGTCTATTTCTAGTCTAAGGCCCTCTTACACGCTAGTTTTAAATAATTTACAATTCAAAACAAGGAAGTAAACTCGTCAGCCTAGATAAATACATGTCACCTTAAAAAATTAAATGTTGAATGTCACCTTAATTTTAATTTTCACTTTATATACAACTTTTTAAATTATTCTTGAATCTCCTTAAGGAAGGACAGCCCTCAAAGACCGCTGCAGGTAGGTCATTCCAATTATTTATAGTTCTATTTAATGAGAATTTACCTACATCCGTTTTCTGTTTCCTACATTTGATTTTAAAATCATGATCGTTCCTACCATAGTACGTTGGCTTTTCTAACCGAGCCGTTATGTCTACCCATGCTTTCTGACCTAGATGTGCTCTATACAATGATGTTATTCTTGTTTTCCTACGTCTGTTTTCCAAAGTTTCCCATTTAAGTTCTTTTATCGTATCGTTTCCATCTTCTCTTTTACCTTTAACAAATTTCGCTGCCCTATACTGGATTCTTTCTAAGGAATTTACCTGGTATATTCTATAGGGATCCCAACATGTAGTTCCGTATTCCATTAACGGTCGCACTAACGTTAGGTATGCTATTTCCCTCGATTTGGAGCTAGCCTTTCTCAAGATTCTCATAATAAAGTGAAGTGCCCTCCATGCTTTACCCGTAACATTATCAACATGCTCTCCCCAAGAAAGTTTGGAGTTTAAATACACTCCTAGGTATTTACAACATTGTTCTTGCGGAATTACAACACCACTGAATTCGTAATTAAGACTAGTTTCCTCTCGGATTTTACAAAATGTTATAGATTTACTTTTAGAACCATTTATTTTTATCCTATGCTTTAACGCCCAGTTATAAATTTTATTCAAGTCTGTTTGAATAGCATCTACATCTGAATTATTTCTAATCTTTCTATAGATAATGCAGTCGTCTGCAAATAGCCTCATATTTGATGTAATATTCTGGCATAGGTCATTTACGTATATTATAAAGAGTAATGGACCCAGAACGCTGCCCTGTGGCACCCCTGAACTTATATTTCCAATTTCCGATATTTCGTGACCTACTCTAACTCTCTGGGTTCTACCGTTTAAGAATTTTTGGATCCATAGCACCACTCTTTTATCTATTCCTAGCATACTTAACTTATCTATTAATATGTCATGTGGCACCAAATCAAATGCTTTCGAAAAATCAATCACAACTGCATCGATTCTTCCGCCTCTATCTACCTCTTCAGCTAGATCCTGAACCAGCGACATAATTTGACTATCACATGAGAAGCCTTCCCTAAAACAATGCTGGCGGTTGTAAAATGCTGGCGGTTGTAAAATCATTTTTGGTGTGAAAATTACGTTGTTCGTATGTGTAATACTTGCCTTTATTTCGATTAAATATTGCGAAATTATTGTACATTCATTTATGCAGGATTCAATAATTTTCAGTTGCACCGCACGGATATTTAGATATGCTGAAATTATAGGTTATGTTTACTGTACTAGTTGCCCCTTTCTGTCTAATTTTAGTGGTCTCTAATGCCCTGCCATTACATATATACCGGTATATTATGTCGTATGAAAATTATAGGTTATGTTTACTATATTTAACTTATATTTCTATATTCGCAAGCATGCATTATAATTAAACATAATGTCATGTATGATACCCCTCACATTCAATTTGTCTGTATTTTAATACTACAATTGAGACTGAATTACTGTATTTATCTACAACCTAAGAGACGAAGTAACGCAATCGTATGTACACTAATTTCATAGGATTTGTATAGTAAATTTTCTGTCTACAATTAAGGAAGGTAAATGTGCTAAATTAAAATGACAATGTAAATTCTTTTTATTAAACCTCAAAATAGCTTCTATTCTTAACTTAAAACGTTGATGCGAACAAATTATGTTAACATGTAAAATTCTCTTCACATTAAAATAACACATTTTTATAATTATTTCTGCAACATATTGTGCGGCAAGAAGTACACGAAACTTATGGAAACTTTACACTAAAAAAAAACTTAGCAATGATGCGCAATAAAGTTATAATATAATATTTCATTGAGCTCCATACACTGAAATAGAAAACTCGAACATACATTACGGCGGTCCAGATCGAAAAGGCATTGACTGTGCCGTATTTCGCATTGTTGTGAAAAGTTGTGTAAACTGTGAAATGTTTGTTATCGGTTGTAATAATTGCAAATGGCTAAAATACAATAATTTGAATAATAATATGGGACAAGGAGACGTTTGTTGCACTATAAATTCTAAGAAAATGAGGTCAGAGTTATCCTTCTTCCGAAAGATCCAGGAAGGTGAGTTTATAAAATATTATATATGCTTTACGAAAATAATATATGAACCTTATGTATTTCGTATTTCAATAGTGGAAGGAAGGTGTTAATTTTTTCAAAAGAACACGATATAGAAAGTACAATACATTTTATCGTCTGCTAGGGAAAGAGTCTGTGATGAGGCGATAGTTGCGATCCTGGTGGCTAGCAACTATCTATAGATGATTTTTCAACTGTCTATATATGCATATTTAGTAAGTATTGAGCTTCGTGACTGTGTATACTAGACTGTGGTGTAATCCCTACAATTAACTTTAGGAACTTCTTAGGAAATGACGTTAAACTTTACAAAAATAACTTGTTGCCATTGCTAAGGAACTTCTTAGGAAATGACGTCAAATTTTACAAAAAAAACTCGTTGCCGTTGCTAAGCAAGTGTTGTCGGAATAGTGTCACGTAATCCGTCGTTGCTAAGCAATAGAGTGACGTAGATGGGGTTTAACTTATACGATGCAAGGTACGTATATTATCACGGATGTTCGTAAGTTTGCAGCATTGGGGCTGGAGTGTTGCTGTGTTTCAAAGGTAATGGAATGGAAAAAAAACTGGTTGTAAGTGTGACGATTTTTACAGATATTATGAATATTTCAGCTCTTGACATAGGGAAAGCTTTGATCAATAACCACTGTTTAGAGGATTTTCTAGTTTATAACTTGATATTACTACCTAAGTATGTATTGATATTTATGCATAGCCGATTTACAATAAATTTTAGGCTGGGACAAAGTACCTATATTAGCCACTTATATTCAATCAGTCAGTGAGTAGACATCAGAGATCCTGTTGCTTTTCAATATTAAAGACACAGGTCATTGATCTGAACAGATCGGGTAGCAGAGGAATGTCTTGTCAATGATTTTCAGTTTAATATTTAACCATTACAGTATATTCATATGTATATATTAAGCTAAGAATGGAGCGTGTGAAATGGACAAACAGAATAAGAAACGAAGCTGTGTTGAAAAGAGTGGGTGGAGAAAGAATGATGCTGAAACCGATCAGGAAGAGAAAAAGGAACTGGCTGGGTCACTGGTTGAGAAGAAACTGCCTTCTGAAGGATGCACTGGAAGCAATTGTGAACGGAAGAAGAGTTCGTGGCAAAAGAAAGTATTAGATGACAGACAACATTAAGATAGGCCTATATGGATCATATGCGGAGACTAAGAGGACGGCAGAAAATATGAATGACTGGAGATTGTGAATTTGCAGTGAAAGACCTGTTTTTGGACAGAACAGTATGAGTGAATCAATGAATGAATGAAAACCGTATGTGGCATGATATTGTGATAAAACTTCGAATTTAAACAGATATATCATTGCACGCTCTACTTATGGAAAGTAAGATGAATATAGCAATAATAATAATAATAATAATAATAATAATAATAATAATAATAATAATAATAATAATAATAATAATAATAATAATAATAGGAACATGAATAAAGTGTGTAAAATTTGGTGATGATATGGCGATATTAGCAGAAGATGATACTAAGGATATGCTACTGGAGCAGTATGGAATGAAGATAAATGCCAACAAGACGAAGACTTTGGTCATAGGAAGAAAAGTAAAGAAGGTAAACTTGCGAATTCTAAATGTGGCAGTAGAGCAAGTAGACAGCTTCAAATATTTGGGGTGTACTATAAGCAGTAAAATGAGCTGCTTCCACGAAGTCAATAGCAAAGCTTTTAATAGAAAAAGGAACATCTTCTGCGGACCTCTGGAGAAAGAACTAAGTAAGAGACTAGTAAAGTGCTTTGTGTGGAGTGTAGCATTGTAAAGGGAAGAAACATGAACAATTACGACGAAGTGAAGAGAAGCGAATAGAAGCATTTCAAATGTGGATACGGAGAAAGATGGAGCGTGTGAAATGGACAGACAGAATAAGAAACGAACCTGTGTTGGAAAGAGTGGATGAAGAAAGAATTATGCTAAAATTGATCAGAACGAGGAAAAGGAATAGGCTGGGTCACTTGTTGAGAAGAAACTGCCTTCTGAAGGATGAACTGGAAGGAATGGTGAACGGGAGAAGAAATCATGGCAGAACAGGATATAAGATGTTAGACGACATTAAGATATATGGATCATATGCCATACAAAGAGGAAGGCAGAAAATAGGACACACGTGAGAATGCTGGGTTTACAGTGAAAGACACTATGGATGAATAATAATAATAATAATAATAATAATAATAATAATAATAATAATAATAATAATAATAATAATAATGGTAGGCTGCGTAACTTGGGATGTAATTCCGATTTTTGCCACTAGTGATAATAAACATCACAATTTCAATAGTCTTCCGATCTTACACATTGAGCTGAAGGTCATCAAAGGTTTTTGTCTATGGACTTAACTCGTTGCCGTTGTTAAACAAGTGACATGAGATAATGGAAATTCTGTAGCATTTTTTTTTCTGTTTGACAGTCGAGCATAAACGTTTTTGATTAAATGTAAGTGATAAGGAGAAAAGTAAGTAAAGAGGCATGAAAGGACAAGAATGTAAGAACAAAATTGTGGAATAGAATAACGTAAGAGAAGTAGGAACAATGAAATAATAGAAGCGTGAGAATGAGTGAAAAATAAAGGGAATGATTAATTTCTATTATTTAGGAAGATGTGGTTTTTCTATTTTTAATTGATTATTTAACGACCCTGCATCAAATACTGGACCATTTGTCGTCGATGGAATTGACGATAGGGAGGTGGTATTTGGTAAAATGAGGCCATAGATTACCTGATATTGGACTTATTGTTAGGGAAAATCTCGGAAAAAACCCAACCAGGTAATCAGCCCAAGCGGGAATCGAATCCGTGCCCGAGTGCAACTCCGGATCAGCAAGAAAACGTGCTACCGCCTGAGTAATGCTGGTGGCCCGATAAGTGAAATTAATTTGAAATATTTGTACATGAATTTTATAAGAATTATATTTATAATTGAAGACCTTCCCGGAAAAAGGATGTAAAATTAAAATTCTTGAAACATGTGATGTGGGCGGAAAAAGTAGACAACGTCAAGACTCGCTTTCTGAAGGTTGCAGTAGGAGTATCTAAACACACTCTATCCAGCTAGTATACGTGCTCGCCCGAGAGACGTTCTTGATAGAAGAACTCAGAACAAAGCTCGATCTGCCCACCACTTCCAACTGGAAGAAAACACTAGTCGAGAGGAGAAGGAAGAGGAAAGACATCTGGGAGACATAACGGAGGTCATGATAACCCGGACCAGAACCGGAAGCTCCGCCATTTCGTGACATCGTTCGCGGTCCATGGATACCACCACAAGATATACACAAAACAGTCTTTCCACGGACCAGATGACAACTGTGTGTGTGTTTTATGCAACAGGACATGTGATAGATACCTTATCCTAATCTGGGGAAATCGGGATTTATTAATGATTAACTTTGTACAATCTAAGTGACTTTCAATATTTGCACAATTTGTGCGCTTTATTATTATTATTATTATTATTATTATTATTATTATTATTATTAAAAAGTAATTTTAAAGCATTTATTAATAACAATAAATTGTTGCATTCAATGGTTAAATAAAATTGTATCCTTGTTTAGTCAAATGGTTGTGATAGTAAATAGAAGCCTAATGAAATTATTTCACTTTCTCCTGAAACATGAATTACAGTTTTTTTATTACATTATTATTCCGTGCAGGTCTTCAATTCAGAAAATTATTTATTTTTTTTTGTTATTCGTGGTATTTATTTTATTGGTTACTTTTATTGTGGTGTTCGAAGGAAAGAAGAAGTTGTGAATTACATTCAGTTTTCTATGCTATTATCAATATATTCTGGCTTCATAATAGCCTGATTGAAGGGTTCAGAGCCATAGTGGGCCAAGCGCCATTTATTAAAAACGAAGAAAGCAAGGGTTAAAGTTAAGTGAATACCATAGTTTAATGAATATTGACATGTCATTTAGTTTGAATATGCATACTTTATATTACTTGCTATACGTTTCCATTGAATGATGGTAATAACTTAATTTTAAGTCTTGTTTTTTACGTTTTTAATATATGGCGCTTGGCCCACTATGGCTCTGAACCTTTCAATTGCAGTCTAAACGTCCTTCAATAAAAGGTGAAAGTATCCCCTTTACACACCTGTCTAATTAAGGAAGGATGTAAAGAATTTAAAATTATCTCTATCAAA